>NW_026706326.1:0-212165 GCF_029867415.1 Vicia villosa | reverse complement strand
GCTACCATGTCATCCATGTTCAAAGTCAGGTGGGACAACGAGGCGCCTATGATCACCATCTACAGGCAAGATGAACCATCCTATTGCAATGAGATCAATACCGAAGGAACCGAGGAAAAACCATGGTTCCATGAGGTAAAAAGATATCTCGAAGCTCAGGAGTACCCTGAAGGGGCATCCATTAATGACAGAAAGTTTCTAAGGAGATTTGCTGCCAAATTCTTTCTAAGCAATGGAACCCTATACAAACGCAACCATGACTCGACTTTACTTCGCTGTGTAAACAAGAAGGAAGCAGAACAGATCATGGAAGAAATACACAATGGTGCCTTCGGTACTCATTCCAGTGGACATACAATGGCTAAAAAGATCCTTAGAGCAGGTTATTACTGGTCTACCATGGAAACAGACTGCCATCGTCACTCCCGAACATGTCACAAATGCCAGATATACGCTGACAAAGTACATGTACCTCCAGTTCCATTAAGCGTCCTGACGGCTCCTTGGCCTTTTGCAATGTGGGGTATTGATATGATTGGAGAAATCAAACCTACTGCCTCCAACGGACATCGCTTTATCCTGGTCGCTATTGACTACTTCACAAAGTGGGTAGAAGCAGCTTCATTTGCTTCTGTCACCAAAAATGTGGTAGCCCGGTTCATCAAATACAATCTCATTTGTCGGTATGGCATCCCTGAACGGATTATCACGGACAATGGCACAAATCTGAACAACAGAATGATTACTGAACTTTGCACACAGTTCAAGATCAAAACATCATAATTCCTCTCCATATCGACCAAAGATGAACGGCGCGGTGGAAGCTGCCAACAAGAACATCAAGAAAATCATACAAAAAATGACAGTAACCTACAAAGACTGGCATGAGATGTTACCTTTTGCTCTTCATGGTTATCGCACATCTGCGCGTACTTCAACAGGGGCAACTCCATTCTCCTTAGTCTATGGTATGGAGGCAGTTCTTCCAATTGAAATTCAGATTCCTTCCCTAAGGATTATGAAAGAAGCCAATCTAGACGAAGACGATTGGATTCAAACACGGTTGGACCAGATAAACTTGATTGATGAGAAAAGGCTCGCAGCTATTTGTCATGGTCAGCTATACCAAAAGCGCATGATCAAAGCCTTCAACAAAAAAGTCAAAAGTCAAGCATACCAAACTGGTGGCTTGGTTGTCAAATGCATCATCTTACCACAAGGTGATCCCAGAGGCAAATGGACTCCCACCTACGAGGGACCATTCATAATCAAGAAAATATTCTCCGGCGGCGCCATGTTGCTTACCACCATGGATGGCGAGGATTTCCCACACCCTGTGAATGCTGACATAGTCAAAAAATACTTCTCTTAAAAAGAAAAAAAACAGCTCGCTAAGTTGAAAACCTGAAAGGGCAACTTAGGCAAAAATGAGCGTCTCGGTGGATTGAAAACCCGAAAGGGCGGTCCAGGCAAAAATTAGAGACTAAACAAATACTATCCCGGTAGGCTGAAAACCTGAAAGGGCGGCCTAGGCAAAAGTAAGGGAATGAAGCATACAACTGTGTTCCGTTCAGCTGCCTACTCACCATCAAGATTCAACACCTCAAAGACACCGATCAGTCTAATCACTTTCTTCCAACAAGTGAGGGATGAGATGCTCGAAGACAGATTGGCAATAGCAGAGTTGAAACTTGACTGGATCATTTTCACATAGCTATTTATCTTCATAAATATTTTTCAAAACTTTCTGACAGTTTCCTACTTCTAGGATTGTTGTCTCCCTGTGCTAACCCGCCTATCATGGCTCTTTTCAATGCAGCTCTTTCAAAAATCACTATTTTCACTTTTTCTGTTTTAAATGCGTAAGCGTCCCAATGATAATTTTGAATGAACATATGCATTTGAATATGATTGATGTTTACCAGGAAAAACAGAAATGGCATTCAGGAAATGTCCCGATCATCTGGACATCATTCCATCAGAAGGAAATCACCAAGAGAAACGCATTTCTCAGCAAATTCCTCAAAAAGATTTTCTCTTCAAAAGAAGTCTTATTCCCCAGCAGGGTTGTTCCAGATTACTATCTTCAGAAGATGTGATCCCCGCACCCGGACTTGGTCAGATAGTGCATCGGAGGATTATGCATCTTCCTCATTCCCATTTGAAAGGGCATCAGAACTTCCAGTTACCTTTGGTTCCCCAAGCAGTAGTCAAAGATCCTTCAACGGGATACCCGGGTTCTCAAAGAATTTCCCCAGACAAGGGTACTCAAGCAAGACAAAAGATCATCAACGATCACAATACATTCATGTCCAGCTGACTAGTGGGAATTTATCTTTTCCAACTAGAAGCTTGACACGCATCACATTCACATTCACATTCACATTCACATTCATACATTCATACATTCATACATTCATACATTCATCATATTCATGCATCATGCATACGCATGTTCATACACAGCATAACATGCATATTTCTCCGGGAATATCTCACATTTACATGCATCATAAACATTGCATATCACTAACTTGATTTTTCAGGTAGACGGATATCTTCAACAAAGATGTTCTCAATCACATGCCGTGTTCACCTGAATTCCATGAACGGTTCTCTCAGATATAATCAAGCCGAAGATTCATTCTGATCACTTACCAACTCAAAAACAAGCATCACAGATCAAAGTGGATACCTCAGACGGTTCCAGAACGATCTAGCATCAAAGATCTAAAGCGATACCTCAGACGGTTCCAAAACGATCTAACATTGCAGATCTAAAGCGATACCTCAGACGGTTCCAAAAACGATCTAACATTGCAGATCTAAAGCGATACCTCAGACGGTTCCAGAACGATCTAGCATCAAAGATCTAAAGCGATACCTCAGACGGTTCCAAAACGATCTAACATTGCAGATCTAAAGCGATACCTCAGACGGTTCCAAAACGATCTAACATTGCAGATCTAAAGCGATACCTCAGACGGTTCCAAAACGATCTAACATTGCAGATCTAAAGCGATACCTCAGACGGTTCCAAAACGATCTAACATTGCAGATCTAAAGCGATACCTCAGACGGTTCCAAAACGATCTAACATTGCAGATCTAAAGCGATACCTCAGACGGTTCCAGAATGATCTAACATCAAAGATCTAAAGCTGATACCTCAAACGGTTCCACAATGATCAACTTTCAAAATCTAAAGCAAAAAACTTTGGACAAGTTCCGTAGCAATCATCCTCCAAGACTTAAAGCGGTAACCTTGGACGGTTCCGAAACAGTCAACACAAAGACTTTCAAATCCTTCATCAAGATATAATCAATGGATTCATTCTGATGAACAAACCATCAACCCATTCACCAGGTGGCATCTGAAAGCCCATCTCAGGTAATGTTTCAATCTGCCAACAACATTTCGCAGACGACATTCAAAGGCCACTTCCAACATCTCTTCTGATCAAGGTAAGTGCAAATTTTCAGGGCATCTAAATATTCAATCATCTTCTACCTTCAGATTTCATACAATCTCTTCAGGTTTAAGAAGATTGAATAGGGGCAACTGTTATACCCCAAAATTTGCCCACATATTTTTCAAGAAAACTCCAATCTAAAAATTAAGGGTCTCATATAATCATGGATTTTTATTTTAACAAATATCCTGACATATGAAATACTTAGTTTTTAGAATCTTTCTTATACAGTAATTTGGCTTGCAGTTGAATTTATTCTTACGCAAACACCAAATACTGTTTATTACTTCACACATGCTATTTATTTATTTACAGATAAATAGTACTGACACAATTGGTACAGAGTTAAATCTTTTTGCAGGCGCAGAATCAGGAAGCTCAGACTGTACTGGTAACAAATAGATTATTATTATCTTTTGTTTCCCACTAATTTTTGTACTATATTCCAATATTTGCAAAAATCTTTTCAAATCTCTTTTTCAAAAATCAAATCTCTCCTTTTCCCAACACTATCTACACTTTCTTTCAAATCTTACTTCCACTCAAATTTTCCTTTTGTACGGAATCACATCATTCCCCAACGTCTCTTTCCTTCTTTCCATTCTATAAATACCTCTCATTTTCTTTCATAAAATCTCACATCAAATTCCAATTCATCTCTCAAATTTCTACTTCATAATCCATCCTTTCTCTTCTTCCCTGACAAGAATGGCAAAGTGGATAGAGACACTGTTTCTTACAGTCATCACCATTGCTACGGTGATCATGACTTTCTTCTGCCTGCATAGTCCTGAGGAGTGTGGACCTGCAATGGTTATGCTCCCAATCATCTACATGTTATTGTTCATAGCATGGGTCATTAATCGTCATTCTTAAAATTTGCCGTATTTCTTATTTCTTAAATGTACCGTTTATTCGTCGTACTGTTCAATATAGTATGTGATATTTGTACTGTCAGTATTAAATGTTGTACTATTTGTCATAATATTGCTTAGTTACTAAGATAATTTTGTGTGTTTTCTGCCAGTCAAATATTCCTATTTCTGTGCATTAAATGATTTTCAGGGTTATTATCGGTAATTTTGCCTGCATACCGTAAATATTAGTTATTTATTATGTCTGTGTTTTTCTAACAAGTCATGTAAATAAACTTTCATTTTTCACATAAAACAAAAACAAAACAACAAAAAAGAAAATTAACTTTGACTGTTGATTTTTCACTCTAACTACTACGTCAATACCTGAACAGTCAGTCGACAGCCAAACTGCTGGCAGTACAATTCTCAGTGTTTTGTGCCATCAATCAAATCAATCTTTCACAATTCAAAATTCCAAGATTTTTGTTCAAGAAGTCTTCTGAATATCACATGATTAGCAGAGACTCAACACTGCACAAAAATCAGGTACGCTTAACTGTCTCCTACACAAACAGTCCCTAATCAGGGTTTTTCTTGTTTTTACAGGAGCAACAAGTTTTTGAGAGCTCAAATGGATTTCATACACATCCATATATCTCAAAGTACCATCATACAAATTTTCAAACTTCAATTCACTCAGACGCACCGTCAGCAGCTCAAACAGTCAACAGACGACCCGTTTGACCAAAAAAGTCAACAGACAGTCAAAAATGAAATTTTTTGTCAAAGTCCATATTTTGTCAAAGGATTCATCATTTGATCATTGGATGATCATAATTCATCAAGGAAAGATCAAAAATCAACAAAACCCTAAGATTCAAAATTAGGGTTTTTGCCTGAAAAGTCAACTCAACTTTGACTGATCATAACTCTCTCATCCTTCATCCAAAAAATTCAAACCAAAGCTTGTTTTGAAGGAAATTCAATTATCTTTCAAATGCCATTGATACCATGGTCATTGGATTCACCATTTGAAAAATATGATCAAAGACATTACAGGTCATTTTCAAAGTCAACAAAAAGACACTTTTTTCAAAAGGACACACAAGGAGCTTCAAAAATCATTTTGACATGAGACCAAAGACATTGGTTAGAGGACTCTTTGAGGTTTCCAAAAAGTGCAAGATCTCCTTCATATGACAAAAATTGAAGGATTTACACCTTGTTGAAGTTGGCTAAATTTTGGTAAAATGCATGAAATCAACATTGCTCAAAAATGTATTTTTTCCAAATGGGGCCAAGTTTTCAGCATTCAAACATCATTTCCATGTTACTATGGGCCTCCCACGACCAAGACTAAGCCCATACCTTTTTTTTATCCATTTTTTCATGATTTTATCTTACTTTAAGATTAAAATTAAAAGGAAAATGCATGGATAAAGGTTAGCTTACAAATCAAGCATGACTCACCTCAAAGAATCTTCATCTTTCTGCAGAGAATTGAAGGGCAAGGCAGGTGCATTGAAGGCAAGATGACTTGGTCAAGAATTCAAGCTTTTTTTATATTAAAAAATGCAAAGTTTCAACAAAGGCAACTAAGACACATCTTAGCTTCATTTCTAAGCACACATAGCTTATAAATAAGCTATCTTAGTTCAGCAAAGAAGAGGACACGAATTCAGAAGCATAGCATAGCATATAACACTTGTAATCACTTCAAAAAATTCAAAGAAAAACTCAAATTCGAATTTGTAATTTCAGTCCATTTCAATACAAACTAAGCATTCATACACCTTCCTTAAACATCACTGAAACTATCTCAATCAATTACAAGCCTTGAAGCTCACTGAATCGAGCTACACAGGTCAAAATTTGTTCAAACTAAAATCAATTCGTATCTGGTTATTCACACATGTTTAACAAGATGTAGACATACTATTGAGTTTGGTTTGAGGTGTAGATCATTTCTGGAAACTTAATTGAAGTTTGGACACGTATAAACGAAACTACCATTTTAGGGTTCATAGCTTCAAATTTAGGGCTTTCCAAATTAGGCAAAATTAGAAGTTCTAAATAGCACCATTAGATTCGTATGGACAAAACGAATTGAATGGTACCATCGCGCTAAATGTATGTGTGCGTTTGACCCTATTCGCTATTTTGCAGGTTTAGTAAGTAACCAATTACAGCGCTTTTGGTAAGAAAGCGCTATTAAAAGTCTTGTCTGAAGGTTGAAGACGAAGACGTGTCCCCCCCCTATTGGTTCTGACGCGCGCGCTTTTTTGAATATAACCCTTGGTTTCAGTGTTTTGCAGGCGTGTCATAAGTGATGTTCCCTCACCATCTGGACCATCTGATCTCATTTATGACTCATCCAACGCTCCAGATCACGCATGCACACCATGCTCCCTCACAAACAACCACACAGGATCAGTATCCTTTATTTCTATTTTATTTTCTATTTTTATTTTAATTTCTTTGTTAAATTAATTAAAAATAGTTTTAAAAATCCAAAAAATACACAAAAAATATTTTTAGACTTCTAAAATAATATATTATTTTCTGAAATAAAAATATTTTATTTTCTTCAAAATTTCAATATTTTGCATAATTAATTAGTATATATTTATATATTTGCTTTTTAATTATTCCAACCAATCAAAAAATCATAAAAAAAATTGTTCTTTGTATTAAATATTGTTTATATATTATAAACTAATTTTGTACATATTTTGAATAATTTTATCTTTAAGTTTTAATTATTTGTATAATTATTTGCATAATTATGTTTTAATTAACTTAAATCAACTTCAAATCAATTTCAAAAAATCCAAAAAAATTAGTTTTGTTTTAAAATTAATTGACAAATATTTTGTACATATTTTAAACTTAATTTCTAGGTTTAAATCTATTTTCATCTCTTTTCTTTATTTTAATTTAATTAATTATGCATTAATTATAATTAAAATAAATCATAAAAAGTCCAAAAACATGCCTTTTATTTTTCTTGCAATTTAAATTCCTAGATAAATGTATAGGATGTCAAATTCATGTAAATAGGCTAGTTTACATTTCCCGCACAATCGATGTAATAGCGTAGATTTACTTTCCGCACTTTACATTTCCGCACTTTAATTTTCAGCAAATATAAACTGCGTGTATGTCAAAGATAAAATTGAACCGTTAGATCACTAACTTCAAAGATAAATATCTGAATCCAATCACAATCACATTTGCACCTCTTCAGGTAATCCTTTTTCACAATCTTTCAAAATCAAAGTCAAAATTCCACTGTTTTGAGTACAAAATCGAACCTTGCTTTTATATCCGATGAAAGGATAGATTTTTAAAGGAAATAGGATAAAGACCTTACAACTCAGGGTAGACCTCCTAGTTTGCTTGCTCAAATCAAAACAAACAAAATTCTCATACACTGTTGATTTTTCAAAACTTTCAAAAAAAGACAATACTTTGTATACATCCAAACACGGATCATTACAAAGTTAACGTTCTTTTCAAAACATCTTTCGAAAGATAAACAAGCATTTTGTATACATCCACACACGGATCATTACAAAATTCAAATTACCAAGGTATTTGAAACCACATATGAGCAATTTCAGAGCAATTGAAAAGTGATCGAAAAAACAAGTGAGCTAAGCAAACTTAAGAGCCCATGGATAACCATGGATACAAAGGGTGCTAACACCTTCCCTTTGTATAACCTACCCCCTTACCCAGAATTTCTTAAAGGTCTTTTTTCTGTTTCTTTTATAAACCTTTCCTTAATTGGATAAAATAAAAGGTCGGTGGCGACTCTGTGATATTTTCAAAAAATGCGAAAGCATTAAGCGACAAAAAAGAGTCAGTTCACGTATCTCTACAGATCAGAGGTATGGCCCGGTATTAAAAAAAATCGGAGGTCCACACATTGGATTAGAGTACCATATTATCTTAAGCAAAATTCATATTATTGTTATCATCAAAACTAAGATAATTGATCAGAACAAATCTTGTTCTAACAGCTAACCCTTTCCAGGGTTTTTGGATGATGGCAGAAATATTATCTAATTGAGACTTCTTGTTTTAAAGCCCAAGATGAAGGCAGACACTAACTGAGGATAGATAACTATGGATCCTAGACTCTGCTAAGGAAATTAATGAAGATAAGGGTGACAGAGACTGTCCATGTCTCTCATTCCAAAAGGTGTACTCAATATGAGATTGAGACAATCTTAGCTTGTTTAAAGTCTGGCCTGAAGTGGAAGAAACTCGCCAGGGTAGGCTAAGAGGTGACTAAAGACTTGTTCCTATGTTTATAAGAAACCTGATGGGTCCTTGTATACAAGCTCAAGAGGAAGCTGGAAATGCTTTTAAGAAGCCTGTGGGTCCTTGTACAAAGCCCAAGAGGAGGCTAATCGAGGGTCATCGAGGGTCCTTGTTATAGCACAAGAGGAAGCTATGTGGTTTTGAACTTATTTTGGCCTTAAACAAATGGGTAAGAGGTTTCACCGGGAATAATTCCTCTTGGGTGAATGTATCCTATTTTGGGGTTCTAAGGCTTTTTTATTTCAAGATGTTTCACCGGGAATAATTCATCTTGAGGGTTTGAACTAAAAAGATTTCTAATTAGGAAAGAGCCTTCACCGGGAAGACATTCTCAATCCTAGGCCATAGTCCTATAATATATATATAGTTTAACTGTCCTAAGGTTTACACTCAGACGTAGTTCTAAACAAATATATAAACAGTTTATATTTTGACAGTAATTTAAATAAAGATTGTAAATTGAAAGCTATAAATCCTAACCTGGATGGAGTGGAGGCCTTTGAAGAAGTATATACAAAGCCTCACCAGTAATTTTGTTTTGTTGATAACAGTTGAATATTTATGATAAACAGTTAAAGGTTTTTGAAAACAGAAGAAGTGAAGATGGACATAGGTCACATAGGTATCTGAAGAGTTTCACCGGGAATAATGCCCTTCAAATACCAGAAGAATGTTTTGAAAACAGAAAGAAGATTTTGTAAATACAGTTTTTCAAAACAAACTAAGAAAAGAAAAAGGTGTTGGGACTTACACTCTATTAGAGGCCCAAAGAAATGATTTTCTGTTTATGAAAAACAGTCGAAAAGAAATGAAAAGATGTAAAGTTCCGTTGTCTGAGAACCATGGTTGTTTGTTTAATTTGAAGTTTGAAAACAGTTTTGAATTTTGACAAAAGTCAACTTAATTAGGGTAAAGACAAAATCTATACCTTATTAAGACCTAAATGATTAGGGTTTTATCACTAAAATATTTATGAGAGATTAGGTTTTGAAAATTCAAGGAAAACATGTATTAAAATATTTTTTAAAAATACTTAAAACACACCATTTTTAACCTAATAAAAATACATGAAATAAATAATATTTTTTGTGATTTTTTTTACTATTCATAAAATATATATATTAATTGATAAGTGTGTGAAAAATGAAGTGAAAATGAATTAATTTGATAGGTTAAATAATTGTGTGAAGTTGGTGAAAAAAATGAGAGAAAATGAGTGTAAAAAAAATAGTTTTGGCCCTTGGAGGGTTTGAACCCACGCCCTCATAGTCACACACTCAAAATAACACCACTGGGCCAAACGCCAGTTGGTGATTATAACACGCGCGCAGTTGGTTTTGTTTTAAAACAAGTTAGAAATCTTTGAAAAATAAAAGGATCAAAAAGTCTGGGGCGAGGGGGATTCGAACCCCAGACTATGGGCTTGAGGAGACTAAGAGCGCATGTGAGGCCACTAGGGCAAACGATGAATTCGTTTGTAAAACGCATACCATTCAAAATAAAATAAACCTGACCCAGAGATTTGAATCTTGCGCGCCACAGCCATGGTCGTCTTCTTCCTCAAGCTCTCAAATTTTGAATTTGTGAACTTGCTCATTTCTCAACCAAACAGGTTGATGTAAACATGGATTTCACTCTAAATTTCCTCACGAACTCAAATATGTAACTAACACAGATTTATATTAACTACATCTAACAAATTTACTAAAAAAACGTGAAGAACCCTAAAATTTGAAAATCAAATTAAATGGCTATACTGAAAGATAAATGAATGATGATAGAGGGTTTTTAATCCTCTTATGATGTTGAACAAACAGATATCGAGATATATGAGAAAGATTACTTGAATAAGTGAGTTAGAGTTTGAAAAAATACCTCTGAAAATGGAGGTCGTAAGGATGATGAGGAACACCTGGGCCTGTGTGAGTGATCCTAAAAGCTTCCTGGGGACTCAGTGATGCTAATTGAATACTTATTATGACTTGAATTCCTCTGAATCGCCCAACTCGACTCCTTCAAATTGAGCTTCAAGTGAACATGGAGGTTGATGAATTTGTAGTTACAGATGTGTTACAGGTATCTGAATAGCTCCACTACACCTCTAGGAACATGTTGATGTGCTTAGCTTGGCTTGACACCTTCTGAATTCTTCTACAGACCTCCACTTGCTTAAGCTCCAAAGTGAGAGTGACTATGGTGTTACTCCACTTACAGAAGTGATCCAGGTGCTTGGATCACCTCTAATGAACCTCCTTGACATGTTAGAATGCTTACTTCTCAAAGAAGAGCTCTAGTTTGAAGAAATCGATTCTTCTTGCCAAAGAACTTTGAAAAACCATAAGCATGAGGGAGAGAAAGAGAAAGAAAGAATTGGAGTTTCTTTGGTGTGTTTGATACTGAGGTATGCACTTGTATTTATAGGCAAAATGTTCAGAGCAATTGGAGATAGTAAGCTTGCTTAGTGAAGTGTGTTTGGTTTCTTGGCCATGAAGGAATTCAAGGAATCTCCAAGATGTAATGATGGTGTTTTCGAGCTAGCTCCCCATCCATTAATCTTTTCTGATCTTAGGGGACAGACATGAAGTGTAGAGCTCTCTAATTGGCTTAGAAAAGATTCCAATTGATGAATCACCATTTGCCATAAATTCCTAAATGTAAAGATTACTTAATCACATGGCTTTGATTTTTGGATGTTTTGGAATCTTAATGCAAATGATTCAAATGATTCTCTCCAATCTCTTCTGATATATTTGAAGTGTATATGCACCATTTAGTATAGGTCCTTGCACGAAAATGACCAAAACCAAAATTGGTTATGCCTTAAAACTTCACTCCATGGGTCTAACTTTGAACAATCATAACTCCTAGCTCAAAATGAATTTTGAGAAGGTTGAACACAATTTGGAAAGCTCTTAAAATTTACTTCAATTCATTAGTTTGGTGTTTGCCCAAAATATTTAGGGAAATTAGTGAAAAAGTCCCATAAAGTTTGAAGAAAACTAGGGTTTCTTTGCTAGTTTTGTGAAGGCAGCAACTTTGAAGCTCCATATCTCTTCAATGGTTGATTTTTAGCCAAAAAATTATATGTGACAAAGTTGTTTATTGGATCAAAATCTACAACTTTGATGTTGGAAGTTTTTTTCAGTTTGTACTTGAAATTTTGAGATATTGCCTTCCAAAGTTTTGAAAAAAAGACCTTTAAACACTTATAAAAATTTCTAAGTATGAAAAGTCAACCTTTGACTTTTTGATTCTTGATTGATTTTCTTGATTTTCCTTGATCAAATGACTTCAAATATCATATATTGATGATATTGATCTTTAAAAGTCATGTCTTGACTCAAAACCCTAAAAGTCAAAGGTAGTCCTGTACAGTTGACTTTTTTCCAGATGAAGTGAATTCTTGGGCTTTGGCAATGAATCAAGTTCTTCTATTTAAATGAATGATGTGAATGGATTATATTTAAGTAATAGAATCTATTGAGTCATGCTTTGAGTTTTGGATCCATGTCCTAATTAAAAGTCAACTGCCCAGGTGAATTAGGGTAAAAAACCCTAATTGTCGACCAGATGAAATTGATGACTGTAGACCTTGAATTGAAGTGTAATGCCTTATGGATATTTTCATATGAGCTAATTGAAGATATTTGAACCAATTTATAGATGTCCTGGAGCTTTTTAGGGTTTCCCAAATGTGATCCCTGATTACAGTCCCTGATGGGCTCAAAACCCTAGATTGGTGAACTAAGCAAACTTGGGCCCAGATGATTGGGTGTCTAATAAATCATAGGTGAATAGAATGAAGATTTTTTTGAGTCCTATGATTGTATTATAAACTAATCCTTTTATTAATTGATCCTTTTCCTGAGCTCTTTTGTTTCTGAACATCCTCGATTAAGCACCAGATGAACAAGTGACTGTTTTGAGTATCTGTTTAATTTGATGAAAAGTCTGGAGGTGTGACATCTCAGGGGGGGTCAAAATTAGGGTATG
Organism: Vicia villosa; assembly: GCF_029867415.1. Taxonomy (NCBI): domain Eukaryota; kingdom Viridiplantae; phylum Streptophyta; class Magnoliopsida; order Fabales; family Fabaceae; genus Vicia; species Vicia villosa. The sequence goes on along the minus strand of NW_026706326.1, from coordinate 199,514 downwards.
ACACCTCTAGACTCTACAAAATTTTCTATCATTTTTTAAAGGGAGCGAGTTTTCTAGTGAGGGAGGCTTAAAGAAACATAGAAATATTTTTAAGGATTTATAATCCTAAAAATTGGAATATTTTTAGAGATGTCTAAGGGTTGAGAAATACTTCTAAATTTTTTGCAGATTGTGTGATTCGTGTATTAAAAGAACGAGAGATCGAGTCACAAATTGGATAGAAAAATAAGAGATTGTAACTTATGCTAATGACTTTGCTTGAAAGTGGACGAACTGTTTTCGGGACGAAAACTGCCATTCATCGACTTATGCTGGGGGGATTAACAAACTGTTTTCTAGTAGGAAAATTGCCATTTGTCAATTCTGCTGAGGAATCTGAACTATCTTTTTGAAGAAGACTGCCATTCATTGACTCCGCTGGGAATTTAACAAACTGTTTTCCTAGGAGGAAAACTGCCATTTGTCGACCCTAATGGGGATGAAACATCTCGGAAGCAGACAAACTGTTTCTTGCAAAGAAACTGCCAGTTGTCGATTCCTTGGGTATTAAACGGACAAACTGTCTTTCTCGGAAAAGACTGCCATTTGCCATTCGCTAGGGGAACAAACTGTCTTCTGCTGAAAGAGACTGCCATTTGTTGACCCTGCTGTGGAATCCTTAAGCGGAACGAACTGTCTTCTACGAAAGAGACTGCCATTCGTTATCTCCGCTTGGGAGAAAGTAAGCAAACTGTCTTCTGCTGAAAGAGACTTCCATTTGCTGACTTTAAATAAGGAACCTTAAACGAACTGTCTTCATGAAGAAGATTGTCATTCGTTGTCTCTAGGAGAACAAACTGTCTTCTACTGAAAGAGACTGCCATTTGCCGACCCTGTTGAGAAATCCTTAAGCGGAACGAACTATCTTCTGTGAAAGAGACTGCCATTCATTGACCCGGCTTAGGAAAAAGTGAGCAAACTGTCTTCTGCTGAAAGAGACTGCCATTTGCTGACTTTAAATAAGGAACCTTAAACGAACTGTCTTCATGAAGAAGACTGTCATTCGTTGTCTCTAGGGGAACAAACTGTCTTCTGCTGAAAGAGACTGCCATTTGCAGACCCTGTTGAGAAATCCTTAAGCGGAACGAACTGTCTTCTGTGAAAGAGACTGTCATTCGTTGACCCAGCTTAGGAAAAAGTGGGCAAACTGTCTTCTACTGAAAGAGATTGTCATTTGCTGACTTTAAATAAGGAACCTTAAACGAACTGTCTTCATGAAGAAGACTGTCATTAGTTGTCTCTAGGGGAACAAACTATCTTCTGCTGAAAGAGACTGCCATTTGTTGACCCTGCTGTGGAATCCATAAGCGAAACGAACTGTCTTCTGCGAAAGAGACTGCCATTCGTTATCTCCACTTGGGAGAAAGTGAGCAAACTGTCTTCTGCTGAAAGAGACTACCATTTGCTGACTTTTTGGGGATTAAAACATCAAACAACCATTTGTCAATTCCATGAGGACGAACTATCTTCCCGGAGAAAGCTACCATTCGTTGACTCTGCGGGGAAATCAAAAGCATACAAAACCGTACTCTTGGAGAAGATTGCCAACTATCTTTCTACTGAGGAAGTCCAAAAGTGGACAAACTATCTTCCGGAGAAGACCGCCAACTATCGACCTGTTGGAGAATCCTGGTTGGGGAATCCCAAAAGTGGACAAACTATCTTCATGAGGAAAACTACCATTTGTCGACCTTGCTTGGGGATAACAATAGTAGTGAACAAACTATCTCTTTGAGGGAGATTACCGCTTGCTGACTTGCTGGTGAATCCTTGTGTATGAATCGTCATCACGAAGAAGAAAGTTCTTTCACGACTCGCAGGGGAAACTCGAGTATATGCCTCAGTGACTCTGGCGCTAACATGATTAAAGTCTAACTAGACTATGCTAACTATGCAATTATGATGTGCGAAGTATGCATGAATATTATGATGATTATAAAATGTAAAGTGAATGTGAATAGAATTGTCGCGGATGTGAAATCCTATGATACGACTTGAATCTTTGTTGATCAGAAGATATCTTCTTCTTGCAGTTTGCACTCCGTTGGGGATAACTGGCTACCAGTTGCCCACTGTTTTGAGTGATATGAATTGAAGTGAAAATCCGTCATCGGGAGATGTTCGCAAAGCGATCTCATGGGGAAATTTTGGTTCCCGGAGTCTCAACCGTTCTCGAAGCAACTGTTTGCATTCTTCCTATTGTATGGTAAACCTTAGAAAGAAATTTCACCTTTATCTTGCAAGTAAATTCATTTTATTTTATGAAAACATTTTGTTTCAAGAAAATGACTGCCAGACTTAAAAAATGTAATTTTAAGAAACTGAATAAGACTTGATTGCAAAGAAAAGTCATAAGGGTCGAATTATAATTTATGGAATGGTAATCAACCAAAGGCTTGATCCCATGGAGTATTTACAAAGTTGGAAATTGGTAATTTGGGGAAAAGGGTTACGATGAAACGTGACGACCGTTATCTTTCCCTTCCATTCTGAATTGCGCTGTATTCGTGCTTCGTAGAAGATGACCTACTGATGGTGAATACTCCGCTATGGATTTTTCTGGATGATCAAGTTTGTCCTGAACACAGTTACTTGCCATATATCCCTAACTTTTGCGCAGACTATCCCTTTCGGGTTTTAAGTCTACCGGGATTGATTATATATATTTTTTATGTCTCTAACTTTTGCCTGAATCGCCCTTTCGGGTTTTCGATTCACCGAGACGCTCTTTTTGCCTAAGTCGCTCTTTGCGAGTTTTCAACTTAGCGAGATGTTCTTTTGTTTATTTAGGCGAAGTATTTCTTGACTGCGTCGATGTTCACAGGACGGGTGCATTCTTCTCCATCCATAGTCGTGAGTATTAAGGCTCCTCCCGAGAAATCTCTCTTGACCACGTACGGGCCGTCATAATTGGGAGTCCATTTCCCTCTCGAATCTGTGAGAAAAGATTGAATCTTTTTAAGTACAAGGTCACCTTCTTGTATTGTGCGAGGTTGAACCTTTTGTCGAAAGCTTTCTTCATTCTTTGTTGATATAGCTGTCCGTGGCAAAAAGCTGTCATGCGCTTTTCTTCGATTAAGTTCAATTCATCGAACCTGCTTTGACACCACTCGGCTTCTGTTAATTTTGCCTCCATCAAGACTCTCATTGATGGGATCTCAAACTCTATGGGTAGGACTGCCTCCATGCCATATACAAGGGAGAAAGGAGTTGCTCCAGTCGAAGTACATACGGATGTACGGTAACCATGAAGAGCAAACGGGAGCATTTCATGCCAATCTTTGTAAGTAATGACCATTTTCTAAATGATTTTCTTGATGTTTTTGTTAGCTGCTTCTACAGCCCCATTCATCTTTGATCTGTAAGGAGATGAGTTGTGATGTTCAATCTTGAATTCTTCACAAAGCTCCTTCATCATTTTGTTATTCAAATTTGAACCATTGTCAGTGATTATCCTGCTAGGAACGTCGTAGCGACAGATGATGTGATTTTTGATAAACCTGACGACAACTTGTCTTGTTACGTTTGTATATGAAGCTGCTTCGACCCACTTGGTGAAATAGTCAATGGCTACCAAGATGAAGCGATGTCCGTTGGATGCTTTTGGCTCGATCATTCCAATCGTGTCGATTCCCCACATGGAGAAAGGCCAAGGGGAAGAGAGTATGTTGAGAAGAGATGGTGGCACGTGAATTCTGTAACATCCCGAAAATTCTTATTTAATTAATTTAATCAAGTTTTAAATTAATTATGGGAAATTAACATTTTGTTGAATTATGTGGAAAAATAATAAAATGTTAAGTTATTGGGCCATGCGGTGGAATTAGTAAAGTGGAGGTGTAATTGTGTAAGAGCCCACTTCTAATTTTATGTTTTTCATAAAATAAAGGAAAACAAGAGGAGAAGGGAAAAATTAGAACGTGAAAACCAGAAGCTGTGAGAAGAGGAACTGAAGAACGTGAAGGGAGAACCAAAGAGGAAGAGGAACCAATTCAAGAATTTGGCTAAGGTAAGGGGGGACTTATCTAATTATCATCTATTATCGGGTTAGGGGTTGATAATACTGAATAGATGTGGAATTCGGGTCGATTGAGTCATATGATAGGTTTAGGGATTGAGTCAATTATATGATGTTTGATCTCTATGTTTGAATCTATGATGTTTGCGTTGTTATGGTCTCAATTGATGTGTAATTGGAGTATTATGAGATGTATTTTGTGTTGTTTGTGCATTCTATTCCCCTAGGTTCGTACTGGTATGAATTGGGTGAGTTTGGAATGTGTAGAATGTTGTTTTCTGCAGGTTGGGGTTTCTGAAATCGCCGGTTCGAGCCGCGTGCATTGGGTTGGCGCCGCGAACAGGTGGGCAGAATGCCAGGAAGTTGTGATACGCTCAGGTCGCGCCGCGTACCTGTGTTCGCGCCGCGAAGGCGTAACTTTTTCTCGTTTTGCGCCGCGTGTAGATGTTTGCGCCGCGAACAGCTTGGCAGAGAGCCAAGGATTCTTGGAACGCTCAGTTCGCGCCGCGAACTGATGATGGCGCCGCGTGCTGTTGGTTTTGAGATATTTTTGAAAGTTCAAAGATGCATAACTTTTTAACTGTTGGTCCGTTTGATGCGCCGTTTCGAGCTAAACGAACCTTGTAGGATAATCTATATGATGATGATTGATTGGTTTTTAGAATGATGAAAATACATGTATGCTATTCTTATTGAGTATGATGATTGATGCAAATACGTGTATGTTTTGTATATGATGATGATGGAATTGTGATTGAATGATGTTAATATATATGAACATTTTTGAATGATGATGATGATGTTGATGATTGATGATGATGATGGTATAAGTATGTTGTATATGTTGCATTCATTCATGTTCATTGATGATACTGTATCCATAAGGGTGTGTTGGATCAATGAAGGGCATGATTCCCATTGTGTGGAATCTGTGCTGGCAGGGCCGTATCTTGGACGATGTTGGATTGGCCATGGGTTATTCCCATTTGATGACGTTGGTACCACATGCATAGTGTCAGTTCATACATATGCATAATTTATAACATGATTGGATGCATTCCAGTGTTGTAAATGTTGATGATGTGTTGATTGTTGTTTGATTGTTTTGAATGTCTGTTTATGAAACAATTGGGTGAATGATACAACTGTGATGTGTTATTGCTTTATAACCTTATAACATTTGTTAATTATGATGAGACTCACCCTTACATGTTGTTATTTTCAGATTGAGGATAGCGGTTGTTCGACTCGGTGAGGATTAGCTCATGAGTCAGTGGTTTAGTAGCGTCAGGTGTCATGCTCTGATAGTTGTAACACTAGGGACGCGATTGTTTAGAGTTTATGATTATGACTCTAGTTATGTTTTGATGTTGGTAAGGATAAGTTTTAAAGATGTTAAACTTAGTCCGTTTTTGATAAATTTCCGCTATGTGAACATGAAACGTTTTAATTTATGATGATTACCTCAGTGAATGCATGACATGACTGAATGATGTTTGTTTATTATGAATTATGGCACCCTTATTTCATGTACTCTGAATAATTGTTTTAAAATTGCCGCGGGGTTAGTAAGGGGTGTTACCAATTCTATCGGCGTAGATCTGACATTTGTGACACCTCTTTGCATACTGGTAGCAATCTGACTCCATCGTCAGCCAATAATATCCTGCTCTCAGTATTTTCCTTGTCATGGTGTGTCCATTGGTGTGAGTACCAAAGGAACCTTCATGTATTTCTCTCATGAGTATTTCTGCTTCTTTCTTGTCAACGCATCTGAGCAGAACTATGTCGAAATTTCTCTTGTACAAAACATCTTCATTCAGGAAGAATCTGCCAGCTAACTTTCTCAAAGTTTTTCTATCTTTCTTTGATGCCCCAAGAGGGTACTCTTGCCTTTGAAGAAAGTTCTTGATGTCGTGATACCACGGTTTGTCGTCGATGATTGCTTCTACTGTGAAAACATGAGAGGGCCTTTCCAGGCGCATAACATCGATCTGAGGAATGTCATTCCAATGATTTATCCTAATCATGGAAGAGAGCGTGGCTAATGCATCAGCCAAGTTATTTTCTTCACGAGGAATGTGATGAAAATCTACCCTGTCGAAGAATGGTAACAATCTTCTCGCGTAGTCTTTGTAAGGGATTAGCCCTGGTTGGCGTGTTTCCCATTCTCCTTTGATTTGATTGATGACCAAAGCAGAATCTCCGTATACATCCAAGTGTTTGATTCTTAGATCCACGGCTTCTTCGAGACCCATGATGCAAGCTTCATATTCGGCCTCATTGTTTGTGCATTTGAAAGTTAATCTGACAGTAAGTGGAATATGGGTACCTCGAGGGGTAACAATGATTGCCCCAATTCCTCGTCCATAAGCATTGACAGCTCCGTCAAAGATTAAACCCCACTGGGATCCTATCTCAGGTCCTTCGTCTGGTAGTGGCTCGTTGTAATCTTTCATCTTGAGGTACATGACATCCTCGTCTGGAAAGTCAAAACTGGTTGATTCATGACCATTGAGTGGGTGGTGAGCCAGGTGCTCAGCTAGGATGCTTCCTTTCACGGCTTTCTGTGCATGATACTCAATGTCCTATTCTGATAACAACATCTGCCAACGGGCAATTCTCCCAGTTAAGGCAGGCTTCTCAAAGATGTACTTGATTGGATCCATATGGGATATCAAACAAGTAGTATGTCGAATCATATACTGGCGGAGACGCTTGGCAGCCCAGGCCAAAGCACAACAGGTTTTCTCGAGCATGGAGTAGCGGGATTCACAGTCAGTGAATTTCTTGCTCAGGTAGTAGATGGCATGCTCTTTCCTCTTTGTCTCGTCTTGCTGTCCAAGGACACAACCCATGGAATCTTCTAAGACAGTTAGGTACATTATCAAAGGTCTTCCTTCCACTGGAGGAGACAAGATGGGTGGTTCGAGCAGGTATTCCTTAATGCTGTCGAACGCTTTCTGACAATCGTCTGTCCAGACGCAACTTTGATTTTTCTGTAGAAGTTTGAAAATTGGAGCACAAGTTGCTGTCATGAGATATATGAATCTCGAGATGTAATTCAGACGTCCAAGAAATCCTCTAACTTGTTTCTCGGTTCTGGGTGAAGGCATTTCTTGAATTGCCTTGACTTTGTCTGGATCCACTTCAATTCCTCGTTAGCTGACAATGAAACCAAGGAGTTTTCCTGAGTAGACACCAAAGGTACACTTGTTGGAATTCAGGTGAAGCTGAAACTTCCGTAAGCGTTGAAATAACTTTGTCAGATTCTGTATGTGATCTTCCACATTTTCTGATTTGGCAATCATGTCATCCACATAGACTTCCACTTCCTTATGCATCATGTCGTGGAAAAGTGTAGTCATGGCTCTTTGATATGTTGCCCCTGCGTTCTTTAGTCCAAAAGGCATAACGCGGTAGCAGAACGTTCCCCAGGGGGTGATGAAAGCTGTTTTCTCCATGTCTTCAGGTGCCATCTTGATTTGGTTGTATCCTGAAAATCCGTCCATGAATGAGAAAACTTTGGATTTTGCTGTACTATCCACCAACATGTCAATATGTGGTAAAGGAAAATCATCCTTAGGGCTAGCTTTGTTCAAATATTTGTAGTCGACGCACATGCGGACTTTTCTGTCTTTCTTAGGAACGGGAACAATGTTAGCTAACCACTGAGGGTATTCTGAAGTGACGAGGAAACCAGCACTGATTTGCTTTTGAACTTCCTCTTTGATTTTCATGGCCATCTCCGGATGAGTCCTTCTCAATTTTTGCTTGACCGGAGAGCACTCTAGTTTCAATGGCAAGTGATGCTCCACTATACTGGTATCCAACCCTGGCATATCTTGATAAGACCAAGCGAAGAATTCTGAGAATTCTTTGAGCAGTTGTATCAAACTCTCTCTGATCTCTAAACTGAGCGAAGCTCCGATCTTAACCTCTTTTCTGTTTCCATCGGAACCAAGGTTAAGGTTAATGATCTCTAAAGGCTCATTGTATGGCTGAATGGCCTCTTCCTTTTGTTGAAGTAACCGTGAAATCTCCTTTGATATTTCTTCGTCTTCTTCTTCCTCTGCCTCGAATACAAGAAACCCAAAGCTTGGAGAAGTCATACGATCGCCTGTTTCAACAGGGTATTTTATGATTAATTAGCATATGTGTGATGAATTTTTATTTAGACAACAAGGGAAGACTCGGTGTATGCAGTTAATGGAATATTTTGATGTTTTTTAAGGGTGTTTTTTAGGATTACCAATTTCCGAAAAAAAGAAAAGGGAAAAAATAACGAAGGAACAAAATGACATTTTTATTTATCAACAATCACTTCTTGAAGCAAAGACCCTATAAAACAATACTCTATTGCTTTGGGCGGAGCAAAAAGGGACATTTTCCTAAGAAATAGTCAAATGCAAAGCCCTATGAAACATCTCTTCACACTGGGCTATGGTGAGAGGACAAAATAACGGTGAAAGTTCCTACTTAGGAGTGCGAACAACAGTTGAAACTTCAACAACCGTCCAATAGTGGCGAACCCCATTGTGCACTAAGTAATCTGGCACCTCAGGCTTGAGTTGGCCTGTGGTAGGTCTTGATTTACCAACCACTGTCTTTGCAACACTCAGACGATCTTCTTCTACTTCAGCAGACTGAGCGGTGTGAGCATACCCATTTCCAAGTGGAGTATGTCGGTTTTTCTTTTGAGGAAACTCCCAATCTTCTGAATGGAGAGACTCGTTGTCGGAGACACTTTTGAGATCATCCTCTTCTGTATTTTGGTCTTGCTCTTCTCCCAAGATGGCATTGACTAGGTATGTGAACTCTAAATCAGTAGCCTCTGAGGGTGACTTGGGGATATAATCTTCAATGATGACTTCACCAGTCGATGATGATGAATAGCAAGGGTTATATATCTCTTTTGGCTGAGTGAGGTACTCATAATAAATGTTCCATCCAGTCGGAACAATGTCTTCAAGAGAGATTTTTAAACTTTCAGGAGCGGAGTATTTCACCCTGTAGTCGAATTTCCCACTCGGTTCTCCTAATGTATCCCAGGTTTCTTCGGGGATAGGAGGAGCTTTTTTGATGAACCATGACTTCTGGTGGTGAAGCTGTTTGTAACTTCTTCATTGCTTGATTGAGTCTTACTTTCAGATCCTTTAGTCGGATAACAGCAAGGTGAATCAGACTCCGATAAGGAGATGTATCCTGCCTCGAGAAGGTAGGACATACATTCCACTTCAAAATTCTCATCGGTGTTTTCCGTACCGATGGTATTGACTGTTTGTTGAACAGGTTGAAGAAAACCTCTGCTGCGGACAGTTTCTTGAATTGGGAGAACTACCTCAATCCCTGGAATAGCCTTTGATGATGTTGGAAAGAATCCAACTCCTGTTCCGTTCTTGTTGTTGGTAGGAATATCAATGTGCCCCCAACCACTGGTAGTGCCATCCTTCACAACTTGGATTGCATCTTTGTAGGAAGAAATAGACGTTGCTTTCTCCTTTCCTTTTTCCTTATCCAAGGAAAGTGCTTGGAATTTGGTTCCAGCGACTTCTTTTGGTTCTATGTCGGAGAATGATGACAGGTTACTGACGATTGTCGCGGGCGAAAAACCGTTTTGTTCCTCTTTTTTGTGGATGAGACACCTGATGCCTTCTTTGGGCTCGAGTGCTCAAAAAAATGATTTTTCTTTTGTACGGACCAAACTTTTTATTATTTCCAAAGGAGGAAAAGGAAAAAAGCTGCAATAACCTAAAAGTGGGGGGAGAGATCTTTGGGTAAGAGGGTTGGTTATACGAAGGGAAGGTATTAGCACCCAACGTATCTATAGTACTCTATAGGTTTCTTTGCTTTGTTTTTCATTCCATTCTTGTTGTGGTGGAGGTTCTTGTGAAATAGGTGGGACCTAAGGTGTTTGTTTGATTATGCTCGCAAAGATCATCGCGATCCTCTGCATACATATCCCTTAGAGGGAATCAGAGCATCTGTAGCTCGGGGTCTACGGGTGCTAAGGTTTGAATGGTTTTTTTTGTTTTGTTTTGCTCGCCAAGGATCGACCTTGTGCCTACGTATTCTCAAAGGGATGTTGAGAAAGTCAGAGCAATCGTAGTTCCCACTTATGCTAGTGGAAGCAAAGGAAAATAGACAAATGTCGTCTAAATGCTAGATGTATCTAATCTATATCATCACATACATCTGTTTGATTTTTGTTTGTTTAACCAGCCTTGTGGCAAAAACTTTCAATGAAGTCAGCCTTGTGACAAAAAGTTTTGATTAATCAGCCAACCTCGTGGCAAAAGTTTCAATGAAGTCAGCCTTGTGACAAAAACTTTGATTAATCATCCAGTACGGTGGTAAAACAGTTTGATTGATTAGCCAGCCTTGTGGCAAAAAAGTTTGATTGATTTAGCCAGCCTTGTGGCAAAAAAAAGTTTGATTGATTGATTGATTGTTTGTGATGATATAGAAGAGATACTCCTAGCATAGAGATGAAAAATGTCTAATCTCCTAGGGTATTTGTGTTTTGGATATTGGGGATGCTTATAAGAAGCCCGTGGGTCCTTGTACGAAGCCCAAGAGGAGGCTATCCGAGGGTCCTTGCATTGTAAGCCCAAGAGGAGGCTATGGGAGGGACAATCGAGGGTCCTTGCATTGTAAGCCCAAGAGGAGGCTATGGGAGGGACACTCGTTTGTACAAAGCCCAAGGGGAGGCATGGTATAGTTGGTTTGAGCTCTTAGAGCGATTTCACCGGGAAAGCATACTCTATGTCCTAACCTAAACTAGGGAGATTCTTTGCACGAAGCCCAATAGGAGGCTATGGGGAACCTAGTGTTGTACTAAGTTGAACAAGTATATAACACAATCACACATATGAACAAGTACAAACAAATATGCACAAGTACATGAACAAATATGAACAGTTATATGAACAGTCATATATGACAAAGTGTGTGTATATAATGGAGTTTATGAAGGAAATATACCTGTAAGCATGATCCATTTGTATACACAGGGCTCGGGACTCACACTCGGGGAGAGATCCACTTGAGTTTATTCAAAGCTATGTAAACAGGTATTCACAAAAGGGCTTGGGACTTATACCTACATGGAGGCCCATGGTATTTTTGGGAAGATTTAAAGAAACCTTCATTTTTGGTTTGTTATTTCAAAGTTAAAACAAATTGATTGAGATATGTACAAAAGGCGTACAATGAAATACCTAATTTCATGTACTGGAGTGGGTATGTACAAAAGGGCTTGGGGCTTATACCTACATGGAGGCCCATGGTATTTTTTATAAAACATGGTTGATTGTTTTATTTACAGACGCGAGGTTTGAAAAACCGTTTGAAAGTTTGTTTTGAAAGAGTTTTCTGTACAAAGAAAAACTGTATAAAAGAAAAAAGAGTGGGTCTTATACTCTCTAATATTCGAGAGGCCCCTGTTTTATTTTCATAAAACAGGGTGGATGGTTTTGAAAATGATTTGAATGTTTGAAAAGATTTTATTTTGAAAAAGTTTTATTGTTTAAAAAACTGTACAAAAAGAAAAGAAATGGGACTTACACTCTCTAATATTCGAGAGGCCCCTGTTTTATTTTCATAAAACAGGGTGGATGGTTTGAAAAAGATGTGTGATTTGTTGTTAAAAAAAACTGTTTGAAAGTTTTGGAAAAAAGTTTTCTGTACAAAGAAAGATGAAAGGGACTTATACTCTCTAATATTCGAGAGGCCCCACATCGTTTTGAAAATCAATTGATCAATTAAAAAGATTTAATCAATAGTTTCAAAAAGAAATGGTTTATTGTTTTTGAAAAGAATCGCGATCGCTCGTTTTAAAACGATTTGAATTTTGAAAGAAGTCAAATTAATCAAGATAAACAAAAAGATTGTCTTCAATTAACAATTAGATGATTAGGGTTTGCTTCAAAAAGTATTTACAAATGATTAACTTTGAAAATCAAATGAAAAATAATATTTAAAAGTATTAAAATTACTTAAAAACAAGTCATTTTAAAACTATTAAAAAATGTATCAAATAAATATTTTTTGATGATTTTTTTTGATATTCTTAAAATATATATATTAAGTGAGAGGTATGCAAAAAATGAATAAAAAATGAGTTAATTTGGTTAGTTAAATAATTAATTGAAGTTGTGAAGAAAATCAAAGAAAATAGGGACTAAAAAATTGGTTTTGTCTCCACAAGGGTTTGAACCCACAACCTCACGCTCACCACTCAAAAACATGACCAACTGGACCACGCGCGTGGTCTGTTTAGTATTTGCAACGAATCAATTATATTTTTGAATCAATTTCTAATTTCAGTTTCAAAATCTGGCGCCAAGAACACATACCCAATTCAAATTTGAAAATTCTGAAAACTGAATTGTTTGGATCGAGTGAATAGCCTATCTTGCTCGATTTTTCACCAGGAACATGATGGTATCATTTAATTGCATTTATTTTATCTCTAAGGCTATCAATTTTCTGATGAACACGAAGAACCCTAATTTTGAGTTTCAATCTGAAATCGTGTGTGTGCATGATAAGTTGCAATTGATTGAGGGTTAATGATCCATACATATGCAGAAACAAGATGGCATGGCAGTTTTTCATTTATGATGCATGTATGATAGAGTTTGAAGTTCAAGTGACTTACCTTCAAAAACGGCCAAACTGGAGATTTGATTCTTCAATATAAGTGTTACAGATGCTTTGTATCAATCTGGACAGCTTCAATGATGATTATGGAAGGTGTCTGGATGTCTGGAACAAGCTGAATTCATCTGAGCATGGCCATGGCACCCGAACTGCAGTTGCTTCAAGTATGAATCGAATTTGAAGATGGAGGTGTTTCAGATTGCTGGTGAGTGTTTGGATCATTCATATGAAGTATATGGATGGTGTTAGGAGTGTTAGTTTGGACAGATATGGCTTGGTATGGATTTTGGCATGATAAGGTTCAATATATGCAATTATGGAAGTGAGGTAGTGATTCTGAGATTTGAGGTGTTTTTGGGTGTATGAGTGATTCAAACACATCACATTTGACATTTAGAAGTTGTGGGAAGCATCACTTTGTTCAGAACTTGCAAGGTTTGGAGGTTGAGTTTTCTACCTCACTTTGAAACACATGACTTGTAATTCAAGAAAGAAGAGAGAAAACCTATAATTGTGAGGTTTTGGTGTGATTTGAAGAGTGATTTGAACCTCTATTTATAGGCCAAGGATTCTGAATGAAGAGCTTTGCAAGTTGATCAAAGAAATGATGATTTGGCTTAAGAGATAAAATGGAATCTTTCACATTAAATGCAAATGGTTAAAAGTGACCAAACCATGGTTAAAACTCAAGCTTCTTATCCTCTTCCATTCTGATCTCAAATCAGAGAAAATATCTTCAATTATTGCCTCTTTGCATCATTGCTTGGATTATAGGTCATGTAGTCTTGAAACTTAGTGAAAAATGGTGAAAATTCAAGTGAAAATGATCACTAAATGCATAATTCAAAACCATAGCTACACTCCATATTTTTTCATGCTCTTGGACATTTTGGAAAGCTCATGTTACACACTTCAAAACCCTAGTTGAAAGTTTCTTCAAGACCTTTAAGGAAATGGGTGAAAAAGTTCCATGAACTTTGAAGAAAATGAAGTTTTAAGTGAAGTTTTCAAAAAGTACCAACTTTGAAGCTCCATATCTCTTAAATGGTTGATCTTATGGAAAAAAATTATATGTGTCAAAGTTGTTCATTGGATCAAAATCTACAACTTTCATGTTGGAAGTTTTTTTCAGTTTGTAGGTGAAATTTTGAGTTATTCCCTTCCAAAGTTTGGAAAAAACCATGAAAAACACTTAGAAATTTTTCTAAGTATGGAAAGTCAAACTTTTGACTTTTTGATTCTTGATTGATTTTCTTGATTTTTCTTGATCAAATGACTTCTCATATCATATATTGATGATTTAAAACTTCAAAAGTCATGGTTGCCCAAAATTCCCCAAAAGTCAATGGTGATCTTGTACAGTTGACTTTTTTAGTCGAATCGTGTTTCTGGAGATTTCAAATGAAACAGGCTACCCTCACCAAATGAATGGTATGAATGAATCACATTGAAGCATTAGAGGATATTGAGCCATGGTTTGAGTTGTGGCACCATGTCCTGATTAAAAAAAGTCAGTTATTCAATGAATTAGGTCAAAAACCCTAATTGTCGACCAGATGAATATTGATGACTGTGGATCTTGAATTGAGATGTAATTTCCATTGGATGTTGTCATAGGGATTATTTGAAGATGATTGAAACCTTTGATTGACTCCCTGGGGATTTTTAGGGTTTCCCAAGTGTGATCCCTGATTTCAGTCCCTGATAGTTCCAAAATCCTAATCTGATGATCTGAAATTTCACTGTTGATCAATCCTTGTGTAGGAGATGTTATGAGCCAATGAATTAGGCCAAAATGATGCACTTGGGGTCTTGAGGTCATGTCCCAAGTCATTTAGGTCAAATCCTGAGCAAAAGTCAGGAGTGTGCTGTCTTCAGTCAAAACCCTAATTCAGTCGATTCAAAGCTGTTGAGCTTGTTGAAATGAATCTCTGAGGACCAAATGTTGATTATTGATGAAGATGATTCCTTTGAGATGAAGGGAGAACAAAACCCTAATTGATTGTTTCTTGCATGGTTGATTTCCATTTGAGAGCAAAAGTTATTGATGAAGATGTTTCCATCATGAATAGTGATTATTGATGAAGATGATTCCTTTGAGATGAAGGCCCTGATTGTCAAATGGTCTTCATGGTTGATTTCCTTGAGAGGAAATTTCTTTTGGAAGAGACATAAGCTGCTCAGATGATGAGGCTATTGCTTATTGTCTGTTTTTCACGACTCTATTTGAGGAATCGGAATTTGAATCTCTGGTAAAGACAAGGTTCTAACCATGAATGAATTGGAAAGAAACAGTCAAACAAGACTTTGTTCCCAATGAGGAATGAACTCAAACTGGGGATTTTCTCCTTTGTTTTTGAGAGGAGAAACTGAAGCAACCTTCTTCCACGAGGAATGATCTCAGTGGGGAACTGGAGAAAGAAGATGTTCTTTCTGCTTATGGGTGACAACCTACTTGGAGAGATGACACGCCCATACCTGTTTTTTTTCTTTTCTTCTTTTTTCCTTTTTTCTCTTTCCTTTTCCTTTTTTCTTCTTTTTTTGGGATAGGTATATCCTGGTCAAGTGATTTTGAAGCAAACATTGAAAAATGCAAGAATGCATAAATGATGCTAATATGTATGAATGATGAATGTCATGAATGTAGCATGCATGCTGACGAGACTGACAAACAATGAAGTATATACTGGAGAAGGACCGACGTCGCAATACAACCAGATACTCGGCAAATGTTCTTCAATACGGTGTAGATAACACAGGTGATGAATGGTGTTGCGTGCTTTAAACTTCTCTGGGGAAGATAAGCATCTTTTCTTATTGAGATGAAAGAACCTTTTCACTGGAGATGGAAAGTCTTCGTTACTGGGGACAAAAGACCTTCTTCACTGGGGATAAAAAACCTTTTTTACTGGGGATAGAAGACCTTCTTCACTGGGGATAGAAGAGCTTCGTCCTATGGAGATAGCTGTTGATGTTCCTTCCGTTGTTCACAACTCAAAGGAAAATTTCGCTTTTATTTTGAAAAAGAAAAGTGAAGTAAATTCATTTAAAACTTATTTTTTCTTTTTTTTTTTGTTTCAAAAGTGAATAACACAATTAAAGCGTCATTTTGCAAGCTGAAAGAAATTAAAGATTGCAAACAAATGGGCACAAGGCTCAAATTTATTTAATAGGATGGTGATCAGCCAAAGGCGTGATTCCATAGAGTATTTACAAAAGTTGGAAATGGTAATTATGCGGAAAAGGCTACATTGAAAGCAATAACCACTATTCCCCCCAAAAACTTTGAGTTCCAACTGTATTTGTCGCTTCAGATTGGCAATGATTCGATCGAAGTTCCTTTGATGAAGAAGACTCCTCAGGTGACGAAGTACGGACTGATGCAGTTACTTTGTCATAAATCCTTAATTTTTGCCTAGATTGCCCTTTCAGGTTTTCAATCTACCAGGATGAATTTTTTTCTATTTTTTGTCTCTAATTTTTGCCTGGACCGCCCTTTCAGGTTTTCAGTCCACCGAGACGCTCATTTTTGCCTAAGTCGCCCTTTGCGGGTTTTCAACTTACCGAGCTGTTCTTTTGTATTTTTTAGACAAAGTATTTCTTGACTGCATCAGCATTCACAGGATGTGGGAGTTCATCACCATCCATGGTTGCAAGAGTCATGGCGCCGCCAGAAAATGTTCTTTTGACAACATACGGGCCTTCGTAATTAGGAGACCATTTGCCCCTAGAATCTGGTTGA
Organism: Vicia villosa; assembly: GCF_029867415.1. Taxonomy (NCBI): domain Eukaryota; kingdom Viridiplantae; phylum Streptophyta; class Magnoliopsida; order Fabales; family Fabaceae; genus Vicia; species Vicia villosa. Next base: position 183,051 of record NW_026706326.1, on the reverse strand, counting down.
AAAGACAAGATCTTTTTAAGCACGAGGTCGCCTTCTTGAAATTCACGAGGTCGAACCTTTTTGTTGAAGGCTTGTTTCATCCTTGCTTGGTATAACTGTCCATGGCAAAGAGCAATCATACGTTTTTCTTCGATTAAGTTCAACTGATCGTATCTGCTTTGACACCATTCAGCCTCTGATAACTTAGTCTCCATGAGGACTCTCATTGACGGGATTTCAACTTCTACGGGGAGCACAGCTTCCATGCCGTATACTAGAGAAAAGGGAGTTGCCCCTGTTGAAGTACGCACTGAAGTACGGTACCCATGTAAAGCAAATGGCAGCATTTCATGCCAGTCTTTGTAAGTGACGACCATTTTCTGGACGATCTTCTTAATGTTCTTGTTGGCGGCTTCGACGGCGCCGTTCATTTTTGGTCTGTAAGGAGAAGAGTTATGATGCTCAATCTTGAATTCCTCACACAATTCTTTCATCATTTTATTATTCAAGTTTGAACCATTGTCAGTAATGATCTTGCTGGGAATACCGTATCGGCAAATGATGTTATTCTTGATAAACCTCACAACCACTTGTCTTGTAACGTTGGCATAAGATGCTGCTTCGACCCATTTGGTGAAGTAATCAATAGCTACCAAGATGAAACGATGACCGTTTGAAGCTTTCGGTTCGATCATTCCGATCATGTCGATACCCCACATGGAAAAAGGCCACGGAGATGAGAGAACGTTGAGTAGAGTCGGTGGCACATGGATCTTATCTGCATAGATCTGGCACTTGTGACATCTCTTCACGTGTTTGTAACAGTCTGATTCCATTGTCAACCAATAGTATCCTGCTCTTAAGATCTTCTTGGACATTGCATGCCCGTTTGAATGAGTTCCAAAGGACCCTTCATGCACTTCATGCATTAACATGTCTGCTTCGTGTCTATCCACGCATCTGAGCAAAACCATGTCGAAGTTTCTTTTGTATAGCACATCTCCATTCAGGAAGAAACTGCCAGAAAGTCTCCTTAGAGTTTTCTTATCTTTATTCGATGCCCCAAGCGGGTACTCTTGAGTTTGAAGGAAGCGTTTGATGTCGTGGAACCACGGTTTATCATCGATGACTGCTTCAGTTGCAAACACATAGGCAGGCCTTTCAAGGCGCGTGATTCTGACTGTAGGCATATCATTCCAGTGATTGACTTTGAACATGGAAGATAGAGTAGCCAAGGCGTCTGCCATTCGATTCTGATCTCGAGGTATATGATGCAATTCAACCTTGTTGAAGAAAGTCAACAGACGTCTTGCATAATCTCTGTAAGGAATCAAACCAGGGTGGAAAGTTTCCCATTTGTCTTTGATTTGGTTGATCACGAGAGCTGAATCTCCATATATGTCTAGGATCTTGATCCTTAAGTCGATGGCTTCTTCGAGACCCATGATACAAGCTTCATATTCTGCGATGTTGTTGGTGCAATCAAATAGCAATCTGGCGGAGAACGGGATATGAGTACCCTTGGGAGTGATGATGATTGCCCCAATTCCATTGCCAAAAGCGTTTACTGCTCCATCGAAAATTAGGCCCCATCTTGATCCGGGCTCAGGACCTTCTTCAGGTAACGGTTCGTCACAATCTTTCATCTTCAAGTACAAGACATCTTCATCAGGAAAGTCAAACTTGAGAGATTGATAATCATTAATTGGTTGATGCGCCAAATGATCGGCGAGAATGCTTCCTTTGACCGCTTTTTGAGCACGGTACTCAATGTCATATTCGGATAACAGCACTTGCCATCGGGCAATCCTTCCTGTTAATGCAGGCTTTTCAAAGACATACTTGATCGGATCCATTTTGGAGATTAACCAAGTAGTATTGTTGATCATGTACTGGCGGAGACGTTTTGAAGCCCAGGCCAAAGCACAACATGTTTTTTCGAGCATGGAGTAACGAGACTCACAGTCTGTGAATTTCTTACTCAAGTAATAGATGGCATGCTCCTTCTTACCGGTTTCATCTTGTTGTCCAAGCATACAACCCATGGATTCTTCCAACACAGTAAGGTACATGATTAATGGTCTTCCTTCAACTGGAGGAATCAATATTGGTGGTTCTAACAGGTATTCCTTGATACTGTCGAACGCTTTCTGGCAATCTTCAGTCCATACAACCCCTTGATCTTTGCGGAGAAGCTTGAAAATTGGCCCACAAGTAGCAGTCATTTGAGAGATAAATCTGGAGATATAGTTCAATCGTCCGAGAAATCCTCTTACTTGCTTTTCAGTTTTTGGTGCAGGCATCTCTTGAATAGCTCTGACTTTGTCGGGATCTACTTCAATACCTCTTTGGCTGACAATGAACCCCAAGAGTTTTCCAGATCTAACCCCAAAAGTACATTTGTTAGGATTCAAGCGAAGCTGATATTTCCTTAGTCGTTGAAACAACTTCAAAAGGTATTCAATATGTTCTTCTTCTGTGCTGGACTTGGCTATCATGTCGTCCACATAAACTTCTATTTCTTTATGCATCATGTCATGGAAGAGAGTAGTCATTGCCCTTTGGTAAGTTGCGCCTGCATTCTTTAATCCAAACGGCATCACTTTGTAGCAAAAAGGTGCCCCATGGGGTGATGAAAGATGTCTTCTCCATGTCTTCAGGAGCCATCTTGATCTGATTATAACCGGAGAACCCGTCCATGAAGGAAAAGACGTTGAACTTAGCTGTGTTATCGACCAGCATGTCGATATGTGGTAATGGAAAGTCATCTTTTGGACTGGCCTTGTTCAAGTCACGGTAGTCAACACACATTCTGACTTTTCCATCTTTCTTCGGAACTGGCACTATGTTGGCCAACCATTGAGGATACTCAGAGGTGACAAGAAAACCTGCGTCGAGTTGCTTTTGAACTTCCACTTTGATCTTGTTAGCCATATCAGGGTGAGTCCTTCGCAATTTCTGCTTAACCGGCGGACATTCTGGCTTCAATGGCAAGTAATGCTGAACAATATTGGTATCCAACCCAGGCATGTCTTGGTAGGACCAGGCAAACACGTCAACATATTCTTTGAGAAGGTCTGTCAACTTACTCTTGATATCAGTATCAAGCAGCGATCCAATGGTCACTTCTCTTTTGTCTTCTTCAGAACCCAAGTTGATCTTTTCTAAAGACTCTTTGTGAGGCAGAATGGCTCTTTCCTCGTGCTTAAGTAATCGAGAGATCTCGTCCGGGATCTCCTCTTCTTCCTCTTCTTCGGCTTCGAACACAGGAAACTCAAAGTTGGGAGAGGGCATAGGGTTATTGCATTCAATGGGTTTATCAATAGTAAATCTGCACATGTGATTTATATTTATTTCAGAAATTTTATGAATGCAGGAGTGTATGCAGATTTTTTTTGGAAAAGTTTTTTTTTTTTTCTTGGTTTTTTAGGATTACCATTTCCAGAAAAAAGCAAAAAATAAAACATATAATGTAGGGAATTCAAAATGACACTTTATTTATGATTCATTTTTGAAACAAAGCCCTAAACACAAACTCATTTGCCTTGGGCAGGACAAAGAGGGAAACTTTTAAAACAAAGCCCTATACACAAAGTTATTTGGGCGGAACATTTAAAAGCAAAGCCCTATAAAACATCTCTCTGCTTTGGGCAAGGCAGGAGGTCAAAATAACAGCGAGGTGATTACTTTGAGCGGCGAACAACATTCGGAACGTCGACAGCCTTCCAGTAGCAACGAACTCCTCTGTGTATTATGTATTCAGGAAAATTCTCCTCAGAATTATCTCCAGTATTGACATTGACCGCTGGTCGAGCAGGATTTGAAGGTCCTGGTTTGTCAACCTTGTTCTTTGTAGAGTTAAAACGATCTTCTTCTACTTCTTGAAGAGCGTAAGACGAGTCACAATCTTCAGAATTTTCAGGATGTATTTCCCAGTCTTCAGGATGAAGAGACTCATTGTCAGCGACACTTTCTGAGTCAGTTGCGGGACCATCTTCCCCTTCATCTTCAAAAATGGCATTTATGTGATAATAACCACCTTCAGGATTATGAACCTTGGCAGATGCATTAAATCCGAAATCTTCAGTAATTTCAGGCTGCTGAGAAAATTGACAGGGCTGATAAACCTTTTCTGGTTGACTATCATATTCACAGGAATCTCCCCATCCAGTTGGTTGGATATCCTCAATCGCAATCTTGTAACTTTCAGGTGCAGTATATTTCACCATATAATCAAATTTTCCACTTGGTTGTCCCAAGGTGTCCCAAATTTCTGCAGGAACAGGCTCAGTTTCTTTGCCTTTGAATTTCTCTGAAGGAGGATATGGTTCTTCCTGAGATATGTATCCCGAGTCATTGAGATAACATTTCCATTCTTCTTCAGTATCGGAGAGACCTTCTTCGATGCATTCTTCAATAAGGACATTAACCTCTTGAGGAATTGGGTTAAGGAATCCTCCACTAATGAATGTTTCTTTGATCGGACGAAGGGTTTCATCCTTCTTGGTGCAGTTTGAGAACATCGGTGAACATCCGAGCCCTGCTCTAGTTTCATTCTTGGTAGGGATCACAACTTGCCCCCAGCCAGTGGTAGTTCCATCTTTCACTACTTTTACTGCCTCTTTGTAAGAAGAGATTGATGCTTTCTTTTTGGAAGATTCATCTTCTAAAGAGAGACCTTGGAACTGAGTTCCTTCCACATCATCGGCACTGATGAAAGAGAAATTGGATAAATGGCTCACCATCAAGGCTTGTTCTCCACTTATTGTTACCAATTTTCCGTTTGTTACAAATTTTAACTTTTGGTGGAGCGTAGAAGTTACTGCCCCTGCTTCATGGATCCATGGTCGTCCTAACAGACAGCTATAAGCAGCTTGAATGTCCATGACCTGGAAGGTGATTTGAAATGTATGTGGACCAATTGTCATGGGAAGGTTGACTTCGCCGATAACAGACTTTCGCGATCCATCAAATGCTTTGACAACTACGCCACTGAATTTCATAGGCATTCCTTGGTAAGACAAGCGAGCAAGAGTCGTTTTTGGCATCACATTCAAGGAAGATCCGGTGTCTACCAACACATTGGACAAAGAGTCTGACTGACAGTTCATAGAAATGTGCAAAGCAAGATTGTGATTTCTGCCCTCCTCGGGGAGTTCTTCATCACAGAAGCTTAAATTGTTACAAGCTGTTATGTTGGCTATTATCCCATCAAAGTGGTCAACAGTCACATCATGATCTACAAAAGCTTGATCCAAGACCTTCATCAGGGCTTCTCTGTGGGCTTCTGAATTCAACAGCAATGAAAGTATTGAGATTTTTGAAGGAGTCTGCATAAGCTGATCCACAATCTTGTATTCACTTCTTTTTATAAGCTTCAAAATTTCATCAAAGTCAGGATTGACATTGGTTCCACTGGACTGACCAACATCAGTGTTTGTATTACTAACAGGAGTTTCCACAGGGTTCCCCACTGGTGTATTCACAGGATTTTGCCCAGTTACAGGAGCAACAGGCTGCTTTGGAGGTAGTGGAGTATACACACGTCCACTTCTTGTTACTCGACTCACATCAGCGATGTTCACGACAGATGAAAGAGTTGGTAAAGGAACTTCTTGTCCATCCTTTATCATTGTTGCATTGTAGTTGTATGGAACTGCCTTGTCAGAGTCATAAGGAACAGGTCCAGGTAGACAAATGATCAAAGGAGCAATTGGAACCTTTGGCTTGTTGTAAGTAACTTCCATGCGCTTAGGCATGTTAAAATGAGGAATGATGACGTTAACTGTAGGCATTTCCGAGTTGATATCTGAGACTAAAAGCTCATGCGGATAACATCCTATCATGTTAACTTCATTTTCATCCCTATTTCTGTAGATCTCAATAGTACCATTATCTAGCAAAACTTGGAGATCTCTTCTCACAATCGAACACCCGTGAGGATCCACACAACATATTCTACAGGAACCGTATTGATGCTGGCGAAAATTCGGCCCCCGACAAAGAGTAGCGTGCATTTGTACCAAATCTGCTCTTGAGAAGTTGATATTATAGACTCGGTATTGGCCAGGACATCCATATACCATGTTTACAACATGCCCTCCATGATTGGGCAGCGGATTTGCTTGCACATTAGGATTCAAATTTCTGAAAGAGAGAAGATTAGATTTAACCAACCTCTGAACTTCGTATTTCAAAGCTATGCAATGCTCAAGATCATGGCCAGGTGCTCCTTGATGATAAGGGCATGAGACCTCAGCTTTGTACCACCATGGGAGTCTCTCAGGTACTGGTGGTGGTGCTCTAGTTTGAACGAGACCTTTTTCAATCAAAGCAGGGTACAATTCTGTATAGGTCATTGGAATCGGATCAAACTGTGGAGCTCTTTGCACACGATTCTGATTGTTGTTAAGTTGTTGAGCCTGTTGTCGAGGCTGTTGTTGCTGAAACTGAGGAGTGAGTCCCGGATTCGGTGTTGTATTAACGACTGGTGTGATAGCAGCAACCTGTCGTTGACGATTGACGTTTCCTCTTGGCTTCCCTTGGGACACCATGTCAACACTTTGTTCTTTTTTCTTTTGGAAACCACTTCCGAACTTTTTGGTTCCACTTGAAGATCCACCTTCTTTAGTCAGACGTCCGGTTCGGACTCCTTCTTCTAGACGCATCCCCATGTTTACCATTTCGGTGAAATCACTTGGAGCACTAGCAATCATGCGTTCATAATAAAACGGACTGAGAGTATTCAAGAAGATCTTTGTCATCTCTTTCTCTTTTAACGGTGGATTAATCTGAGCAGCAGTTTCTCTCCATCGTTGGGCATATTCTTTGAAAGCTTCGTGATCTTTCTGAGCCATGGATCGAAGCTGATCTCTGTCTGGAGCCATATCCGAGTTATACTTGTATTGTCGGACAAAGGCCTCACCTAGGTCATTGAATGTTCGAATATTAGTGCTATCCAAGCCTGTGTACCACTTCAGTGCGGCACCAGTCAAACTGTCTTGAAAGTAATGGATAAGCAACTGATGATTATCTGCATAAGTAGACATCTTTCTGGCATACATCACAAGATGGCTTTGTGGACAAGAACTACCTTTGTACTTCTCAAAGTCAGGGACCTTGAATTTAGCAGGTATTTGCACACTGGGAACCAAACATAGCTCCTGGGCATTCTTTCCAAACAAATCTTTCCCACGAATAGCCTTGACTTCCAATTGAATCTTGTTGAATTGTTCTTGGAGATCTTCCACAAGATTACGCGGATTTGTGCTATCACCTTGATCATGATAAATCTCATTGCCATCATAAGGAACAGTGTGAACCGTAGGAGTCGGAACCGTCATAGTGGGTTGAGAAAGTGCCATAGTGATTTGGGAAAAAGTTACCCCTGAATGTGGAATAAAAGCCGAACCTTGTGCAGCAGGCGCTTCAGTTGTAGCTGTTTGAACCCCAGAGAAATTATGGCGGAAACCTGTACCAAAGCTGAAAGGCGGGCCCCAACCTTCTGGCATGGAGAAAGATGGAATACCAAATGCAACTGTAGAAACCGGAGTAGTGACTTCAGATGTTACCGTCGCTTGGCTGTTGGGTGGCGGCGGCTGATTCTGTGCGGCCATTAAGGAGTCAACCAGAGTGGTGAGACTTTCCAACTTTTCCTGAAGAGTGGTCACCGTACCACGAAGCTCAATATTCTCTTGTTCAGAGTGTTCCATTACTCTTCTTCTGCTTGAACGAGTATTGTATCTGTGATCTGATTGCGAGCGCGGTCGAGAAACTTTGAGACGCGACAGCTTGACGATCTAATGGAGAAAGATCCAAAAGATGAGACTCTATACAACAGACTCGATATGCAGAATGATGTATGCAAAGAGAAATTTATGATTTTTCCAAACATTTTAAAGATTATTTCCTTGCAAACATTTGAACACAAACAATTCTTTTATTGAAATAATGGGAAATGTTACAACATTGGAGCATAGCTCCCTACAAAAGCAAATGATAAAATAAAAAGCTAAACAATCCTAAGCATCTTCATCAGACGAAGAACCAAATGCATTGTGCAGCTTGAGCTTCATGATTTCTTTCCCATAGTAAGCTTTCAACTCGGCCTTTTCAGCTTTCAGCTTGTCAACCACATTCTTCCAATTGTCAGGAGTTGGAGCGTTGCTTGTTGAGCCTTCAAGCTTTTTCTTGCTTTCTTTGATGTATCTTCTGATTGCGGCATCTTTCCGACGGATCTTCTCATCTTTGTTCATGAGCCATCCATCCTGATAATAGAGAGTTTCTTCATGTTCTTTCACTTGTTTCTTCAACTTTCTGTTTTCCATATCAGTTCTTCGAAACTTTTCTTTCCAAGCGTCTTTTTCTATCCTCATCTTGGTCAGAGTGTCTTGGTATTCCTCCATAGCAGGAATGTTGGGTCGTTGAGGTACCACAGGGAACATGGGTTTTTCATAATCATAAGGCATTTGAAACTCCCTTGCTCTTTTCTTCACCCAACAGGTATAGGCGTTCGTAGCAATACAGTTCTTTATCTCACCTTTTTCTTTCCATCGGATGTCGTACCAGGCTTTCACCATTTTTGTCTTCAACCCTTGAGGATCATTTCCTTCCTGATAGAAGTAGCTTTCCACTGTAGGGCCAATGGGTTTAGTTGAATTTGCATACCCGAGTTGTCGTCGGGCTAGGACCGGATTGTAGTTAATTCCTCCTTGTGTACCAATGAGGGGTACGTTGGCGAATTCTCCACAACTTTCAATGGTTTCTGTACCGCAGCGAGCCAAGGTATACCACTGAATATCATTATTAGTAAGAGACATAAGTCTTTGAGACCAACGTAAACCTTCCCGGTTTTCCGTGAAAATGGGAGACTTAGGTAAGTGTGAAACAATCCATTTAAACAACAGAGGTGCACAACATACAATAATTCCACCACCTTGGTGATTCCTATGATGGACAGAGAAATACATGTCACCAAGCAGAGTCGGAACGGGATTTCCATTCAAAAAGACCTTTATGGCATTGATATCAACAAAGTCGTCGATATTGGGAAACAGAACCAACCCATAGATGAGCAAGGCTAGTACAGCTTCAAAAGCTATCATGCTACCAGTCTCGATGAAATCAAAGGCTCTCTTTATTAGAAACTGTGAAGGCAAACCTGGAAGGTTTACTTTGGTAGTCCAATTACTCTCTATTTCAGATTTCTTCAAGTGGGTACCTGTTGCAATGACTGGTGACTTAGGAATGGCTTCCAAACCATTGAAAGGTATTTTGTCAGACACAGGAATACCCAAAAGATTGGCATATTCTTCCAAGGTTGGTACCAACTGATAGTCTGGAAAGGTAAAACACCGGTAGACGGGATCATAAAACTGAACCAGAGTTTTGAGAAGTCCCTCATCAACATGAGTGTTCAAGATAGGCAAAAGCTTTCCATGGCTTTTCCTAAAATCGGAAGGATCTTGTACAAAAGATGCTAACTCTTTCAGTCTTTCTACATTAGGAGCTTTGAAACCGTACCTCTTGGTATGCCTTTTTACCCACTCCATAACCTAATCCTATAATGTTTGCAAAGAAAATTCTCTAATTGTTTGGAAAAAAATCATGTTTTTATGGAAAAAGATTTTTTTTTATTTTTTATGGATGTATGAATGCATGGATGCATGGATGCCACATATTCAAACATGGTAAAGCGAACATGGTAACGCAAACATGGTACTGTAAACATGGCAACACAAACATGGTAACACAAACATGGTACACACAGGTTCAAAGGTCCAGCGTCACGAGCATGAGGTCAGAGAACCAAATATGGGATAGTTCTAGTTAATCACCTGTACAACATGTTCTACTGATACGTCAGAGTCTACATTTTTCTTTCGGATATTACCGGCTTTCCACAATTAAACTCATGAGCCAGCAATATTCTCAAGAAAAACTCGTCTGAGTGTGGTTCTCCGCATGACAACTAATCCAAGTCTTCACCTGAATAGTTTCTGCACCACAACCTAATAAGGCCAGGATGGGTTGGGGTTCTACGGTCTCTCAGCTTCTACAGTTCAATGAAAGCAACAATGTCTTCGCAATTAACTCGCTAAACATATATTACAAACAAGGAACCTCCACTGAGCGGAAGGATTCTCACGTGCGCCTGCACATGACTATACCCTCCACCTAATTTCTTATGTGTACTTAATCCGGGTTAGGATTTGTCCATAATGTATCACTTGTAACAGAACCAACGCAAGTAACAGAACCAGAACCACACATATAACAAAAAATGAAATGAAAAATAAAGCAAATAGAATTAACCCTTCCTTTGGAAACAATAAAAAGATGGTCCCCAGTGAAGTCGCCATTTTTCTGTCGCGGGCGAAAAACCGTTTTGTTCCTCTTTTTTGTGGATGAGACACCTGATGCCTTCTTTGGGCTCGAGTGCTCAAAAAAATGATTTTTCTTTTGTACGGACCAAACTTTTTATTATTTCCAAAGGAGGAAAAGGAAAAAAGCTGCAATAACCTAAAAGTGGGGGGAGAGATCTTTGGGTAAGAGGGTTGGTTATACGAAGGGAAGGTATTAGCACCCAACGTATCTATAGTACTCTATAGGTTTCTTTGCTTTGTTTTTCATTCCATTCTTGTTGTGGTGGAGGTTCTTGTGAAATAGGTGGGACCTAAGGTGTTTGTTTGATTATGCTCGCAAAGATCATCGCGATCCTCTGCATACATATCCCTTAGAGGGAATCAGAGCATCTGTAGCTCGGGGTCTACGGGTGCTAAGGTTTGAATGGTTTTTTTTGTTTTGTTTTGCTCGCCAAGGATCGACCTTGTGCCTACGTATTCTCAAAGGGATGTTGAGAAAGTCAGAGCAATCGTAGTTCCCACTTATGCTAGTGGAAGCAAAGGAAAATAGACAAATGTCGTCTAAATGCTAGATGTATCTAATCTATATCATCACATACATCTGTTTGATTTTTGTTTGTTTAACCAGCCTTGTGGCAAAAACTTTCAATGAAGTCAGCCTTGTGACAAAAAGTTTTGATTAATCAGCCAGCCTCGTGGCAAAAGTTTCAATGAAGTCAGCCTTGTGACAAAAACTTTGATTAATCATCCAGTACGGTGGTAAAACAGTTTGATTGATTAGCCAGCCTTGTGGCAAAAAAGTTTGATTGATTTAGCCAGCCTTGTGGCAAAAAAAAGTTTGATTGATTGATTGATTGTTTGTGATGATATAGAAGAGATACTCCTAGCATAGAGATGAAAAATGTCTAATCTCCTAGGGTATTTGTGTTTTGGATATTGGGGATGCTTATAAGAAGCCTGTGGGTCCTTGTACGAAGCCCAAGAGGAGGCTATCCGAGGGTCCTTGCATTGTAAGCCCAAGAGGAGGCTATGGGAGGGACAATCGAGGGTCCTTGCATTGTAAGCCCAAGAGGAGGCTATGGGAGGGACACTCGTTTGTACAAAGCCCAAGGGGAGGCATGGTATAGTTGGTTTGAGCTCTTAGAGCGATTTCACCGGGAAAGCATACTCTATGTCCTAACCTAAACTAGGGAGATTCTTTGCACGAAGCCCAATAGGAGGCTATGGGGAACCTAGTGTTGTACTAAGTTGAACAAGTATATAACACAATCACACATATGAACAAGTACAAACAAATATGCACAAGTACATGAACAAATATGAACAGTTATATGAACAGTCATATATGACAAAGTGTGTGTATATAATGGAGTTTATGAAGGAAATATACCTGTAAGCATGATCCATTTGTATACACAGGGCTCGGGACTCACACTCGGGGAGAGATCCACTTGAGTTTATTCAAAGCTATGTAAACAGGTATTCACAAAAGGGCTTGGGACTTATACCTACATGGAGGCCCATGGTATTTTTGGGAAGATTTAAAGAAACCTTCATTTTTGGTTTGTTATTTCAAAGTTAAAACAAATTGATTGAGATATGTACAAAAGGCGTACAATGAAATACCTAATTTCATGTACTGGAGTGGGTATGTACAAAAGGGCTTGGGGCTTATACCTACATGGAGGCCCATGGTATTTTTTATAAAACATGGTTGATTGTTTTATTTACAGACGCGAGGTTTGAAAAACCGTTTGAAAGTTTGTTTTGAAAGAGTTTTCTGTACAAAGAAAAACTGTATAAAAGAAAAAAGAGTGGGTCTTATACTCTCTAATATTCGAGAGGCCCCTGTTTTATTTTCATAAAACAGGGTGGATGGTTTTGAAAATGATTTGAATGTTTGAAAAGATTTTATTTTGAAAAAGTTTTATTGTTTAAAAAACTGTACAAAAAGAAAAGAAATGGGACTTACACTCTCTAATATTCGAGAGGCCCCTGTTTTATTTTCATAAAACAGGGTGGATGGTTTGAAAAAGATGTGTGATTTGTTGTTAAAAAAAACTGTTTGAAAGTTTTGGAAAAAAGTTTTCTGTACAAAGAAAGATGAAAGGGACTTATACTCTCTAATATTCGAGAGGCCCCACATCGTTTTGAAAATCAATTGATCAATTAAAAAGATTTAATCAATAGTTTCAAAAAGAAATGGTTTATTGTTTTTGAAAAGAATCGCGATCGCTCGTTTTAAAACGATTTGAATTTTGAAAGAAGTCAAATTAATCAAGATAAACAAAAAGATTGTCTTCAATTAACAATTAGATGATTAGGGTTTGCTTCAAAAAGTATTTACAAATGATTAACTTTGAAAATCAAATGAAAAATAATATTTAAAAGTATTAAAATTACTTAAAAACAAGTCATTTTAAAACTATTAAAAAATGTATCAAATAAATATTTTTTGATGATTTTTTTTGATATTCTTAAAATATATATATTAAGTGAGAGGTATGCAAAAAATGAATAAAAAATGAGTTAATTTGGTTAGTTAAATAATTAATTGAAGTTGTGAAGAAAATCAAAGAAAATAGGGACTAAAAAATTGGTTTTGTCTCCACAAGGGTTTGAACCCACAACCTCACGCTCACCACTCAAAAACATGACCAACTGGACCACGCGCGTGGTCTGTTTAGTATTTGCAACGAATCAATTATATTTTTGAATCAATTTCTAATTTCAGTTTCAAAATCTGGCGCCAAGAACACATACCCAATTCAAATTTGAAAATTCTGAAAACTGAATTGTTTGGATCGAGTGAATAGCCTATCTTGCTCGATTTTTCACCAGGAACATGATGGTATCATTTAATTGCATTTATTTTATCTCTAAGGCTATCAATTTTCTGATGAACACGAAGAACCCTAATTTTGAGTTTCAATCTGAAATCGTGTGTGTGCATGATAAGTTGCAATTGATTGAGGGTTAATGATCCATACATATGCAGAAACAAGATGGCATGGCAGTTTTTCATTTATGATGCATGTATGATAGAGTTTGAAGTTCAAGTGACTTACCTTCAAAAACGGCCAAACTGGAGATTTGATTCTTCAATATAAGTGTTACAGATGCTTTGTATCAATCTGGACAGCTTCAATGATGATTATGGAAGGTGTCTGGATGTCTGGAACAAGCTGAATTCATCTGAGCATGGCCATGGCACCCGAACTGCAGTTGCTTCAAGTATGAATCGAATTTGAAGATGGAGGTGTTTCAGATTGCTGGTGAGTGTTTGGATCATTCATATGAAGTATATGGATGGTGTTAGGAGTGTTAGTTTGGACAGATATGGCTTGGTATGGATTTTGGCATGATAAGGTTCAATATATGCAATTATGGAAGTGAGGTAGTGATTCTGAGATTTGAGGTGTTTTTGGGTGTATGAGTGATTCAAACACATCACATTTGACATTTAGAAGTTGTGGGAAGCATCACTTTGTTCAGAACTTGCAAGGTTTGGAGGTTGAGTTTTCTACCTCACTTTGAAACACATGACTTGTAATTCAAGAAAGAAGAGAGAAAACCTATAATTGTGAGGTTTTGGTGTGATTTGAAGAGTGATTTGAACCTCTATTTATAGGCCAAGGATTCTGAATGAAGAGCTTTGCAAGTTGATCAAAGAAATGATGATTTGGCTTAAGAGATAAAATGGAATCTTTCACATTAAATGCAAATGGTTAAAAGTGACCAAACCATGGTTAAAACTCAAGCTTCTTATCCTCTTCCATTCTGATCTCAAATCAGAGAAAATATCTTCAATTATTGCCTCTTTGCATCATTGCTTGGATTATAGGTCATGTAGTCTTGAAACTTAGTGAAAAATGGTGAAAATTCAAGTGAAAATGATCACTAAATGCATAATTCAAAACCATAGCTACACTCCATATTTTTTCATGCTCTTGGACATTTTGGAAAGCTCATGTTACACACTTCAAAACCCTAGTTGAAAGTTTCTTCAAGACCTTTAAGGAAATGGGTGAAAAAGTTCCATGAACTTTGAAGAAAATGAAGTTTTAAGTGAAGTTTTCAAAAAGTACCAACTTTGAAGCTCCATATCTCTTAAATGGTTGATCTTATGGAAAAAAATTATATGTGTCAAAGTTGTTCATTGGATCAAAATCTACAACTTTCATGTTGGAAGTTTTTTTCAGTTTGTAGGTGAAATTTTGAGTTATTCCCTTCCAAAGTTTGGAAAAAACCATGAAAAACACTTAGAAATTTTTCTAAGTATGGAAAGTCAAACTTTTGACTTTTTGATTCTTGATTGATTTTCTTGATTTTTCTTGATCAAATGACTTCTCATATCATATATTGATGATTTAAAACTTCAAAAGTCATGGTTGCCCAAAATTCCCCAAAAGTCAATGGTGATCTTGTACAGTTGACTTTTTTAGTCGAATCGCGTTTCTGGAGATTTCAAATGAAACAGGCTACCCTCACCAAATGAATGGTATGAATGAATCACATTGAAGCATTAGAGGATATTGAGCCATGGTTTGAGTTGTGGCACCATGTCCTGATTAAAAAAAGTCAGTTATTCAATGAATTAGGTCAAAAACCCTAATTGTCGACCAGATGAATATTGATGACTGTGGATCTTGAATTGAGATGTAATTTCCATTGGATGTTGTCATAGGGATTATTTGAAGATGATTGAAACCTTTGATTGACTCCCTGGGGATTTTTAGGGTTTCCCAAGTGTGATCCCTGATTTCAGTCCCTGATAGTTCCAAAATCCTAATCTGATGATCTGAAATTTCACTGTTGATCAATCCTTGTGTAGGAGATGTTATGAGCCAATGAATTAGGCCAAAATGATGCACTTGGGGTCTTGAGGTCATGTCCCAAGTCATTTAGGTCAAATCCTGAGCAAAAGTCAGGAGTGTGCTGTCTTCAGTCAAAACCCTAATTCAGTCGATTCAAAGCTGTTGAGCTTGTTGAAATGAATCTCTGAGGACCAAATGTTGATTATTGATGAAGATGATTCATTTGAGATGAAGGGAGAACAAAACCCTAATTGATTGTTTCTTGCACTGAGGAGTGATCTCTTGATTAAACCCTGCTGAGCACAAGTAGCAAACACAAGCTATGCAATTTGTTAGAGAGGCAAATGATGCATATGCAATGATATGAGGTGGTATCTTAGGTCAAAAATTGGGGTATGACAACGATCAGAGCTCGTTCTCCACATACGGTTACCAATTTGTCATTTCTTATGAACTTCAGTTTCTGATGAAGCGTGGAAGTAATTGCCCCAGCTTCACGAATCCATGGGCGACCTAGCAAACAACTGTATTGTGCCAGGATATCCATAATTTGGAAAGTAATTTTGAACGTCTGAGGTCCAATAGTTATGGGAAGATCCACTTCTCCAAAAACTGACTTCCTTGATCCATCAAATGCTTTGACGATGACGTGACTGTCCCTTAGCGGGTAATCTTTGAAGGATAGTCTTAACAATGTTGATTTTGGCATGACGCTGAGAGAGGATCCATTATCTATTAGGACTCCTATGAGTGTATCATTCATGCAGCCAATGAGATGTGAAGTGGCAGATTATGGTCTGCTCCTTCTTCAGGAAGATCTTCGTCACAGAAACTCAGGTTAGTTCCTGCGGAGATGTTGGCAATGATATTATTGAATTGCCCCATGGTAACACCAGGTTCTACGAAAGCTTGTTCCAAAACTTTATGTAGAGCTTCCCCATGAGCTTCAGAACTCAATAGTAGGGAGAGAACAGATATCCTAGACGGAGTATGTAGCAGCTGGTCTACAATGTTGTACTCACTCCTCTGGATTAATTTTAAGATCTCATCATTTTCTTTCGCTTGAACAGCATTGGTCGGATGATTGTCTTGGCTATGTGGTATTTCTTCAGAAGATTTTTCCATATTTTTTGTTGTTCTGTTGAAGACTCGTCCACTTCTGGTGACTTGACTAATATCAGCAACGTTGACAATAGACGGTAATGGTATTTCCTTACCATTTTCAATGAATTTAGCGTTGTACTTGTATGGTATAGCCTTGCTGGACTCATACGGTACAGGACCTGGTAAGTAGATGACTAATGGAGCAACTGCTGTCTTCCTGCTGTCATACTTGACTTGCGTTGGTTCAACTTGATTAATTTGAGGAGATATGGTAAAGACTTCGTCATCTTCTCTGTTGGCAAGAACTGTAATGGTATTTTCATCCAATAGTTTCTGAATGTCGTTGCGAACGCGCAAACATCCTCGTGAATTTCCTCGACAGATTCTGCATCTACTGTAAGCGTGGAAATTCGTTCCAAAGTAGGCAAGTCCATTTAAAGTCTTATGGAACATGACTACCGATCCTTCGAGATCTTCAACTTTGTAGATTTTGTATTCCCCTGGACATCCCTGAACCATGTTGATGTCGCACTCAGTTTTGACTCGGACGTGTTGAATCCATCCTAAGTCCATTTGTTCTTGTAATGCAGCTTGAACTATAGCACATCCTTGATTATTCTTTGGACAAATTTCACATGTGAAGTAGTTGTGAGGTGGTACATGGTCGTACCCAGCTTGTCTAGCGTGCATCTTGACAAGATTCTCCCCTATCTGACGAATGTCGTAGATTTGAATGACATTGGGGTGCTGATCTATCAGATTTACTGAAGCTTCTTTGTGCCACGACAAAGGATTTTCCTAGACATTAGGATTAGTATCTTTGAAGGATAGCATTCCACTCTTCACTAATCTTTAAACGTCGGCCTTGAAACTAAAACAGTTCTCAATGTTATGACCTGGTGCCTCTTGATGATAGGGACAAGATTGGTCAGCCTTGAACCAATGTGATGATTCATTTGCAGGATTTGGAGGACTCTTTGTCTGAATGAGTCCTTTCGCCAGTAGTGTTGGAAACAAATCCGCATAAGGCATTGGCACGGGGTCAAAAGGAGGATACCTTGAAACCCGATTGTTGTAATTTGGAGGTCGAACCTGCTGCTGAGGTTGCTGCGACCTTTGTTGAAATGGTTGTTGAGAAACCTGAGGTTGATAAGCTGGCGCTGAGTTAACAACCGGAGTTATTGTAGCAACTTGAGGTGAAAACTTCTTCTTTGCTTTGTGCAAGACATTGCTGACATCTTGATCCTTTTTCTTCTGGAAAGAACTTCCATACTTCCTTGGACCAATAGAAGATTCTGGTTCTTTGTTCAAGCGTCCTTCTCGAACTGCTTCTTCTAGACGTACACCCATGTTTACCATCTCTCTAAAGTTACTGGGAGCACTTGCAACCATTCGTCGGTAGTAAAATTGACTCAAAGTCTTGAGATAGATTTTCTTCATTTCTTTCTCTTCAAGTGGAGGACAAATTTGAGCATCAACTTCACGCCATCTCTGAGCGTATTCCTTGAAGCTTTATCTATCCTTTTGAGTCATGGCCCGGAGTTGATCTCTGTCGGGAGCCATATCCAAATTGTACTTATATTGTTCGACGAAGGTGTAGCAACCTGCCCTAAAAATAGACTTTTAGAGTCGCCACCTCTTCTACCAAGGCGAATAGGAAACCTATGCAATTAAGAGATCAGGGTAAGATACTATATTCAGGTTGAGGGAAGGTGTTAGGCACCCTCAACCCTTTCCTAAAGGCTAACATTCAAAGATAAAGGTTTATGGCAAGGTTTATAAAGAAAGGTGACAGAGAGTAATTATAAAGCTAATTATATTGACAGGATTAGAACTTAGAGGAAGGGGACTCGCCTTGGTTATCCAAGTGCCTACGTATCTCCTTATGGAGAATCAGAGTCAACGTAGTTCGGGGACAGGGTTGTACGCCTTAGAATTTGATATGGAGGTGTTTGAAGTTGTTTTGTGCTTTGAAAGGCATTTTGAGTTGCCTGATTGAAAATGATGAAAATCCGTAGTTTGGTACTAGTAGTTTGAAAAGGTTTGGGAATGTTTTAGATTTGGGCGTACAACCCTGATTTTAATTTGTTACCATTAGTTACGATAATCAATGGGTTTGATTACCACGGCTAACGGATTGAAGGGAGGATTGCTAACCACTATAATCGATAGATTCGATTACCACGAATAGCAAATGCGCGTATTTTAATTATCGTTACTCCTCATAATCGATAGATTCGATTACAAATAATAACGAATTTTGATAAAGGGAAAATGCTAATCATCGTAACCGATAGCTTTGGTTAAAACCATTTAGCAAAAATAAATGTATTATATTAATTAAATAATTAAATAAATAATTTTATTACTAACCATCGCAATCGATTAGTTCGATAAAAACGGTTAACAAATTGATCCTAACCTAAATTAGCTTGAGTATTATATTTAAATTAAATTAAATAAGACTTTTTTTTTTAGATTTTTTTATTAATTAAAAGACCACTTACGTAACATATAAGAGAAACTATTCTATTCTTATATATTTTTTATTTACAAGATTAATAGATAAAAGCTAACAGGATGATGTTTGGATATGATGTTAAAATTATTTCCGCTTCGCTACGTACATTACACACGTACACGTACATACTTAGTGAATTGAAGATAACACACACCATTATATTCTAAGCTATATGCCACTTAATAAATTACTAAACAAATAAAATTGAAAATTTTATGGTTAATAATAAAAAAGTAAGAAATTTACTTACTAGAAAAGAGAGTCACTGGTAATTATTTCCCAGTCAAAAAGCAAACCTGACGAGCCAATAGGAGTAATTTGGGATTCTTCCCATCACATGTTATCTTTCTCGATCTCAAGTGAACAAGACTCTGTTTTTCCCAAGCCAAAATTCTGCAAAAAACAAACACAAACCAACAAATATAATGAAATCGGTAAGAGAAAACTCACAGTGACAAAGTGGATTTCCATGCG
Organism: Vicia villosa; assembly: GCF_029867415.1. NCBI lineage: Eukaryota > Viridiplantae > Streptophyta > Magnoliopsida > Fabales > Fabaceae > Vicia > Vicia villosa. The sequence continues at coordinate 163,792 of NW_026706326.1, read as the reverse complement.
GTGGTTCCAAACAAACTTGCGGTGCCGGCGTTAGCGGGTAGATCCGAAACATGGTGGTGGTCATGAGAGAAACGAGTTCGACGGTGGTATCCGTTCGTGGTTGTCGGAGCGCAGCCGCAGCCGCAAGGGGTTCGGTCGACGGTTTGGATTCGGGCCCGTCTTGTCGAGTGTTAGTTGTGCGGCTTCGCCGTGAACCAATCGATTGCGATTGTTGTCGTATTTATGGCTTTTGTTTCACAGGTTTTCTGTTATACTGTTCATTGACTTTGAATAATTGAGAGCATCACCATTACATTAATTTTTACACCATGCTTGCAAGGTGCTTGGTGCAAGTTCTCAACCAAATCTCTTTTTTAGAGTTATGTATATGTAAGACTAATGTTGTTGTACATTCTAGGTGTTTTAAAAATAATAGTGGATGGAAATTAGTGATATGACTTTTGGCTTGGTGTTGTTATAGTTAGTTTATGTAAGGTGATGAAGATGGTGTGAAAAGTTGGATATGGTTTATGTGAATTGACAAGCTTATAATGAAGTTTTTTCATGAACGGTTAGAAAGGTTTTTTTGGGAAAGTATATACAGGTGAATGGTTTGCTGTACGTGAAAGGGGTCTTTGTGTAGTGAATGAATGGCTCCCGGCAAAAAGTTTGTTGATGGAAGTGGTTAGTAAAAAAACATGGTAGTAGTGTAAAATTGGTGTGTAAGAAAGAAGAAAAAAGTTTAATATGTACAGTCTTGAAACGTGATTGTATGTCAATGGTAAGTATAAGGGTTTCTGTCAATGGAGTTGGCCTCCCCTAATGTGTACAAACATATCTTATTTATATTAGTCAAAGTTAGGGTTTTCTACACCTAATGGGCCTATTGCCCAACTAATTAATTAGCTAATTATATTTACATAACAATAATTGAAAATAATAATAATCCTAATAATATTAGAATTAATCATTAATAATAATTAAACAAATATTAATTAGTAAAATACTAGTTAATAAATTTATAATAATAATTATATCAAATAATGGTTAGTAGATTATTATCGAAAAATAAAGATCCAAACCTTATAATGGGATAGATTGGGCCAAATGATTGGGCTCAAAATTTATACATCTAAATTTAATTGAAAGGTTTTATAAGAGGGCGGGTTTGACAATAGATAGGTTAAACCCCATAACTCTTAATTTTAATACCTTTAATAAATTAATAGACGCAAATTGGATCGGGCAAATTTTGGGGTATAACAGCTGCCCCTGTTCAATCTTCTTAAACCTGAAGAGTCAGATAGGCACGTCTGCCTCTCGTAATCTAAAGGTAGAAGATGATTGAACACTGAGAATACCCTAAAATTTGCATTTGTCGGGAAGGATTTTCTGCAGGGGATGGGCTTAGAGATGCCATCCGAGGTAAATACCCCTCTTTTTCTTGGATGTGAAGCAGATACTTTTGAAAGGGACCCCTGTGTTTTGGTTGTAACACGGGCTAAAAAGGCAACCTGAACTTTGTGCAATGTTATGATGCATGCAATGTATGATGCAGTGAGCTTCTCAAAATAAATGAGAGCGATGTATGCATATGCATTATGTATGAATGAAGTATGTTAATCGAATGATGCATGATTGTTAGTTATGTTAGTTGAAGTTAGTAACCTTGGAAAAGAAAAATAGAACATTGTTTGTTATTGTTGAAATCTTGAAGAAGATCACTGCCGAGGGACTAACGTGATATGACATAACTTATTACGCTCAGAGACTAACGCAATAAGTCATGGTTGGGATTGAAATTAAAATTGAAATTGAAATGAGTCTTGGTACTAACGTACCAAAGAACTCGGTGCCATATCATCGCTAAAGGACTAACGTGATAAGACGTAACGCAGAGGTCACGATTTAGATTGAAATTGAAATTGAAATTGGAATGAGTTTTGGCTATTGCCAAAGAGCTCGGTGCCATATCACTGCCGTGATAAGACGTAACGCGATGGTTACGATTTGGATTGAAATTGAAGGTGCCATTATCACTGCCGTGATAAGACGTAACGCGAAGGTTACGATTTGGATTGAAATTGAAGGTGCCATTATCACTGCCGTGATAAGACGTAACGTGAGGGTTACGATTTGGATTGAAATAGGAGGTGCCATTATCACTGCCGTGATAAGACGTAATGCGAGGGTTACGATTTGGATTGAAATAGGAGGTGCCATTATCACTGCCGTGATAAGACATAACGCGAGGGTTACGATTTGGATTGAAATAGGAGGTGCCATTATCACTTCCGTGATAAGACGTAACGCGAGGGTCACGATTTTGGTTTGAAATTGAAGGTGCCATTATCACTGCCGTGATAAGACGTAACGCGAGGGTTACGATTTGGATTGAAATAGGAGGTGCGATTATCACTGCTGTGATAAGACGTAACGCGAGGGTAACGATTTTGGTTTTGAAATTGAAGGTGCCATTATCACTGCCGTGATAAGACGTAACGCGAAGGTTACGATTTGGTTTGAAATTGAAGGTGCCATTATCACTGCCGTGATAAGACGTAACGTGAAGGTTACGATTTGGATTGAAATTGAAGGTGCCATTATCACTGCCGTGATAAGACGTAACGCGATGGTTACGATTTGGTTTGAAATTGGAATTGAAATGGAAACGGGATCTAAAAGGGTTTGGAATAGGATTGAGATAGGATTGGAATAGGATTTGAAATAGGATTTGGGAAATAGGAGTTGGGAAATTAGTTTGGAATTGGAATGAGATTTGAAATAGGATTTGGATTTTGAGGTAACGGGCAGTCGGGAACTGGCTACCAGGTGGGAACTGGGTTATGATGTAACAGCCAGACGGGAACTGACTACCAATTGGATTCGATGGTTTTCCAAGACGAGAATTGGACTTTGCAAGGATTTTCTAGGACGAGAACTGGATTTTGTAAGGATTTTCCAGGACGAGAACTGGACTTTGTAAGGATTTAGATTTGCAAATGAAAATTGGGCTTTTATAGTATATGCATGTACCAGACGATATGCATGGTTTGATGTTGGAGTGAAGCGACATGATTAATGATTTATGATGACTTGGATGTTTTGATATATGGGATAAGGCTTATGCTCATGCATATGTTGATTGATGTAATGAGTGAAATGAAACAATGTCTTTTATAAGACTACCTAAAAAAGGTTTCTAGAATGGATGTGAACAGAAGATTACCTAGAAAGGTTTTCAACAAAGGATGAGGAATGTCTGAAGGCAGACTAACTGAGAAGGCTAAAAAAAATGTCTTAAAAGACTACCTAAAAGGTTCTTGGAAATTATGATGGATGTCTTAGAGAAGACTACTTAGGAAGGTTCGTAGAATGTCTTAAAGAAGAGTACCTGAAGAGATTCCTGAAAAGGATGCCAAATTGTTTTAAAGAAGACTACCTGAAAAGGTACTTTGAACAAGAATGTCTCGAAGAAGACTACCTGAAGATGTAATTAGAAAAAGAATGTCTTGAAGAAGACTACCTGAAAAGGTACTTAGAAAAAGCATGTCTTGAAGAAGACTACCTGAAAAGGTACTTAGAATAAGAATGTCTTGAAGAAGACTACCTCAAAAGGTACTTAGAGAAGGAATTGTTAGACGCTGGCCTTAGGATCTAGAGGGGGGGTGAATAGATCTTACACAGTTTTGCGGAATTAATTGAACTTTAAGCGGAAGTGATTATGAATCGACTCGCGTCTATTCCGAACCACTATTGAAACGATTGTATATGTGTTAAAACCACTAACCAGCTTGAGATAAACGATAAGAGAATACACTATAGAATCAATACGTCGCTCTATTGAAAATCAATTAACTTCTTATATGATGAACGACGTTTGCAATGCAGTAATAGTGAAAGAAACAAAAACACAAACACTTGGTGATAATGATCAAATTGATGGTGATTCAATGTGTGATGGATTGTGATGTTTATATAAGTTCTTAATTCACAATCTTAACACTCGAATCGTTGATCAATTTGCTATTATAACCAAATATGAACAGAACGTAAATGAAAAGGTAAAAGTGACAAGAACACGATATTTGTTTAGGCAGTTCGTCGATCGTCCTCGCTACGACTACGTCTGCCCCCAATTCCAAACTGAAATTGGGAAATCTTTCATTAATGTTGAAAGCAGTTTATACAAAGAAGATAACAAAGCGAAAAACCATAAACCAATTATGTCGATCCTTTGAATCTTCTTCCCCCTTAATCTTGACTCCGATCAAGGTGATCCAAGAGCTTCACTTGATCCCTTTTCTGCAGTGTCTTGAATTGCCTTGAACCCTTGTTCTTCAATCTTCACACTCAGATGGATCCTCGATGAAACCTCTTGATAAAAACCCCCAAGAAACACCTATCTTGGAGGACAAAACCCGCAGATTTTATTCACCAAAAACCCCACAAATCTTCACCCACTAGGAATCTTCAATTCCGTTCCATGGACGTTATCGAACTCGATCACTAACCCTCAACGCAAGAATGATTATGTGTAATTGTGTTGGAGATGACGAAGAACGAAGATGAGAAGCCTTTGTGTATCTTTCAGTCGTTGGTGTTGATTTCAATAATTGAACCTTGGACAATATATATGAGAGCTTTTCAGTTGATGCAGAGAAAACCAGAAATTTTGACAGTTTTGATCAGATAGGTCGACCTAATTTAGGGCTGGGTCGACCTAACAGAGCTGCATATCCTTTGGAAGTCAGTTTTGATCAGATAGGTCGACCTAATTTAGGGCTGGGTCGACCTAACAGAGCTGCATATCTTTTGGATGTCATTTGTTCCCAGTTAGGTCGACCTGTCAAAGAGGTAGGTCGACCAGAATCCACTTCAGATGCGTTTTGGGGAAATTTTCTCAGATTAGGTCGACCTAGTTGTTGTGTAGGTCGACCTAGCAGAATGATATGTAAATTTCTTCATTTTAGGTCGACCTGTGTTGGGAGTAGGTCGACCTAACTGCTGATTTTCTGAGTTCCTCTTATTTTGCTTGTGTTGAGTCGACCTGTGTGCATAGTAGGTCGACCTGCTCTGTTATGAGAGACCAAAACTTGCTTTTCTTTGAGTTCTTCTGCTTGTACCTTGTTGCTTGAATGCTTGTTGAGTTTGCCATGAATCAAAAACATCTTTGTGAGTGTGATCTTGTATTCACATACTCCCCCTTTTTGATGATGGCAAACCGGTAGTAGAAGCATTGGCAATAAGTGGTAAAAGCTCCCCCGTACACTCAGCATCTATTTACTCAGCTGAGCTCCCCCGTAGACTCAGCATCTATCTCCCCCTTTGACAACATCAAAAGAGATACAAGAAAAAAATAGAAGAGAAGAGTAACGAGAGAAACATAGATAAAATGCTAGCATTCATAGTATAGTAGATAAAAGGTAGATAGTGATAGCATGAGAGCCAAATATGTTTAAAGGTGTATTAAAGATGAGACACATATATGAGCAAGAGAGATATATGCATGAAGTCACTATAAGCATGTTAATTGATAGCATATTATAGTATCAATAATATTTTTGGAAGTGAACAACAATTACATTACCGCTTTCTCAATATGTAGGTGTCAACTTTAGTGGCAGCCTTTAGTCAATGTGGAATGACGCCTGGCTTGATGATGAACTACCTTTACGCTAAGAGAAATGTTAGCAGAAAAATATATATATAAAGTAAAGGAATAATATTAAGAGAGAACAAACGTAATTAGCCCAAATTAGAGATATCGAGTATCCCTAATTCCCTACGAATGTTGAAGTATTGCTCCGTTGCTAGAGGTTTGGTGAAGATGTCAGCTAGTTGCTTCTTGCTTTCTACATGTTCAAATGTAACGTCTCCTTTCTCTACATGATCTCGTAGAAAGTGATGTCTTATTTCAATATGCTTGGTACGTGAGTGTAAGACAGGATTTTTACTCAAGTTTATGGAACTTGTGTTGTCGCACATGATAGGTATGCGATCAAGCTTAATACCAAAGTCAAGAAGTTGTTGCTTGAGCCATAATATTTGTGCACAGCAGCTTCCAGCAGCTACATATTCTGCCTCAGCAGTAGATAATGCAACCGATACTTGTTTCTTGCTATGCCAACTTATCAATGAATTTGAGAATAGATGACATGTTCCACTGGTGCTTTTTCTATCGGATTTGCAGCCAGCAAAATCTGAATCGGAGAATCCTACCAAATGGCACTCATTTCCCTTTGGATACCATAGGCCATATGTAGTAGTTCCACGTAAGTATCACATAATTCTTTTGACAGCTTTTAAGTGAGATTCTTTTGGACAAGATTGATATCTTGCACACATACACACACTAAACATAATGTCTGGTCTTGAGGCAGTAAGATACAATAGTGAACCTATCATACCTCGGTATAATTTCACGTCAACCTCTTTACCTTTCTCATCTTTGTCTAGATTAGTATTTGTTGCCATAGGTGTATCAATTTCCTTTGCTTCACTCATTCCAAATCTTTTGAGCAGCTCCGTACAGTATTTAGTTTGATTCACAAACGTTCCATGACTGAGTTGCTTGATTTGTAGGCCAAGGAAGAAATTTAGCTCACCCATGAGACTCATCTCAAATTCACTCTGCATAAGCTTAGAAAAGTCTTTGACAAGTTTTGCATTAGTCGACCCAAATATAATATCATCTACATAAACTTGGACTAAGAGAATATCTTTATCTTTTCTTTTAATAAAGAGAGTAGTGTCAACTTTACCCCTAAAGTACCCTTGACTAAGAAGAAATTTTCTCAAACGTTCGTACCAAGCCCGAGGGGCTTGTTTAAGACCGTATAGAGCACGTTTCAGCTTATACACATGAGTTGGATACATGTAATTCTCAAAGCCGGGTGGCTGAGCAACATAGACTTCTTCATTTATATAGCCATTTAGAAAGGCACTTTTAACATCCATTTGGAATAGTTTGAAGTCTTTAGAACAAGCATAAGCAAGTAAGAGACGAATAGCTTCGAGACGTGCTACAGGAGCGTATGTCTCTTCATAATTAATACCTTCCTCTTGATTATAACCTTGGGCAACTAATCTAGCTTTGTTTCTAGTAATAATGCCGTTTTCATCAAGTTTGTTACGAAAAACCCATCTAGTGCCTATTACTTGATGATCTCCCGGATGAGGGACTAAGTCCCAAACATCATTTCGTTTAAATTGGTTTAATTCTTCTTGCATGGCCATTAGCCAATGCTCATCAAGTAATGCATCCTTAGCGTTTTTCGGTTCAACTTGTGAAACAAAAGCAAAATGATGACAGAAGTTACTTATCTTTGAGCGTGTTGTAACGCCCCTTGAGATGTCTCCTATTATATTGTCAATTGGATGGTCTTTCACATTTGTCCAGGCCTTGGGAAGTTCTTCATTGTTTGAGATGCTTTCTTTTTCATTTTCATCGTGAGACTCATCTTTCTCTCTCTCAGCATCTTTCTTTACAATACTTTCATTCTCGTCTTCCTTATCCTTGACAATGTCTTCAGTGGATGGACCTGCACCATTAAACGAAAGACCTTTCTCGACATATTTTGTATAAGATTCATCAAAAGACACGTGTACTGACTCTTCTACTATAAGTAATCTCTTATTATATACCCGATATGCTTTGCTAGATTGTGAGTAACCAAGGAATATGCCCTCATCAGCTTTAGCATCGAATTTACCAAGATTATCCTTACCATTGTTCAAGACAAAACACTTGCAACCGAATACATGGAGATGAGATACATTTGGTTTTCTACCTTTTAGTAATTCATAGGGAGTTTTGTTCAGTATAGTACGTATTATTATCCTATTCAAAACATAACATACGGTGCTAATCGCGTCAGCCCAGAAATACTTGGGTAGATTACCCTCATTCAGCATTGTTCTTGCCAGCTCCTCTAGAACCCGATTTTTACGTTCAACCACTCCATTTTGTTGAGGTGTTCTAGGAGCTGAAAAGTTATGCTCAATTCCATGTTTATCACAGTATTTTTCAAAAAGATAGTTTTCAAACTCTCCACCGTGATCACTTCGAATTGCAACTATTTTGTTGTTCATTTTATTTTGACATAATCTTGCAAATTGTGTGAAAGCTGGAAAAGTTTGATCCTTACTAGGTAGAAAGATTGTCCAACAAAATCTAGAGTAATCATCGACAATGACAAAACCATAGGTGCTTCCACCTATGCTTTTAGTCCTTGAAGGGCCAAAGAGATCCATGTGAAGTAGTTCAAGAGGGCGTGATGTTGAAACCACGTTTTTTGATTTAAAAGAGATTTTTGTTTGCTTTCCCTTTTGACAAGCATCACATAGATGATCTTTTGAAAACTTCATTTTAGGTAAGCCGATTACTAAATCTTTTGTGACAACTTTATTTAGTAAGTCAAAATTTATGTGGGCGAGACGTCTATGCCAAAGCCATGAGTCTTCGCCTAGAGCAATTAGACACTTGGTACTAGACTTAGATACCTCATCCAAGTTTAGCATGTAGATATTGTTTACTCTTAAGCCCTTAAACATAATGTCTCTTTTCTTAGTATGTTCTATTTTGCAGCCAGAATTTGTAAACATTACTTTAAAATCTTTGTCACACAATTGACTTATACTTAAAAGATTATGTTTAAGACCTTCTACTAGCAGCACATCAGTTATAGTAGTGGTAGAAGGGTTACCTACACTACCTTTACCAAGTATGGCTCCCCGATTGTTATCTCCATAGGTGACATACCCCTTTTTCTTTGCTTGAAACTCAACGAAAAGAGATAGGTCTCCAGTCATGTGTCTTGAACATCCGCTATCAAGGAACCACAACCTTTCGGCAATGTCAAGACACTTTTCCTGCAAGATTAATTTAGAGAGGGAGGTCCCCAATTTTCACTGGGTCCTTGGTAGTGAGTACACAATTTGTTGCACTTAGGCAACCATTGAAATACTCCTTTAGGAACTAAAATTTTCCTAAATTTGCATTTTTCAATGGTATGACCCTTTTTGCAACAATAATGACAGGTAATATGATGAGAACATGCTGTTTTGCTAGTTAGTACTTTTGGTACAAAAGTGTATTTGCTATATAAAGGAGTATACGATCTTTTGAACTTATTTGGATCAACGGCAAAAGTCACTTTTGGTTGTAGAGCCTTGTCTAACTTGGCTTTTAGATCTCTTACTTCTTTTTGCCAAATGTGACATGTCTCACAACCAAACCATGATGTAGGATCTATTTCAACTTTATCCTTTTGAATGTCTAGCATAGATTGTTTTAAAGCTTGCATATCCTTTTCGGTTTTCTCAACTTTTGATTCAAGATATGAAAAGATTTTCTTATTTGAGGCCAAAAGTTTGAAAGCTTTAATTGCATCTCTATGTAATTCTTCAAAAGCAAGTTTTAGTTGAGAATGAGATACCTTATCTACGAGTTCAGGTTTAAGATGACTTACAGCTTTCTTTTTCTTGTGTTGATGAGCCATGAAACATAGGTTTGCTGATTCTTCTTCATCGCTTGATGAGCTTCCACTAGATGAATCACTTTCCCATGCTATGTAGGCTCTTTTAGATTTGTTATGACCTTTGCTTTGGTTCTTCTCTTTTTCCTTCTTAAGGTATGGACAATCCGGTTTGTAGTGACCGGCTTTCCCACAATTGAAGCAAAGGCCTTTGATTTTTCCTTTGTTGTCGTCATCTTGTTTGAACTTGTTTGATTGCTTTCTATAGTTGATCAAGCCTTTGTCAGAATGTTTTGCTCCATTTTTCTTTAGATATTTGTTGTATCTTCGCACAAACAGTCCCATTTCCTCATCATCGGAGTCTTCGTCATCACTTGTATCACTATCCTTTAGCTCTTGTCTTGAGGTCTTGGAACTTGAAGCTTTTAGAGCTATTGACTTCTTCTCTACCTCTTTCTCCATGTTCTTTTCTTTCTTTGCCCTTTTCTCATGCATGTCAAGGCATTTAAGGTGTTGTTCATGTTCCTCTAGTTTACCAAAGAGAGTGGTAATGTCTAAGGTGTTTAGATCATTTGCTTCCTTTATTGCTGTAACCTTGGGTTGCCATTCCCTGTTCAAGCATCTTAAGATTTTGTTAGTGGCAACTGCATTGGAAACAGGTCTATCAAGAGAATTTAACCGATTTTTCAGGTGAACGAATCTCTTCTGCATGTTTTCGATGGATTCACCATCTTCCATGTGGAAGAGTTCGAACTCTTGAGTTAACGTATTGATCCTAGCTAGTTTGACATCATCCGTTCCCTCGTGGGCAACTTGCAATGTGTCCCACATAGCTTTAGCGGATCTACAATGGGAAACGCGATAGTATTCATCAACTCCTAGAGCTGAGATTAGAATGTTTCTCGCTTTCCAATCGTATGCATATCTCTTTTCATCTTCAGCATCCCAAGTATTTTCTGGTTTTGGAACAACTGCACCAGCTGCATTTGTCATGGTGATCTGAAAGGGACCATTGACAATAGCTGTCTAGATGTTCCTATCAATTGCATTGATGTGGACACACATACAATCCTTCCAATAGCCATAGTTTTCACCGTTGAAAACTGGAGCTCTATTGTGAGCCCCTTTAGGTCCGGAAGCCATCTTTCCAATAAGTGTTTCACGTAGCACGGAATAAACCAGAGCTCTTGATGCCACTTGTTAGACGCTGGCCTTAGGATCTAGAGGGGGGGTGAATAGATCTTACACAGTTTTGCGGAATTAATTGAACTTTAAGCGGAAGTGATTCTGAATCGACTCGCGTCTATTCCGAACCACTATTGAAATGATTGTATATGTGTTAAAACCACTAACCAGCTTGAGATAAACGATAAGAGAATACACTATAGAATCAATACGTCGCTCTATTGAAAATCAATTAACTTCTTATATGATGAACGACGTTTGCAATGCAGTAATAGTGAAAGAAACAAAAACACAAACACTTGGTGATAATGATCAAATTGATGGTGATTCAATGTGTGATGGATTGTGATGTTTATATAAGTTCTTAATTCACAATCTTAACACTCGAATCGTTGATCAATTTGCTATTATAACCAAATATGAACAGAACGTAAATGAAAAGGTAAAAGTGACAAGAACACGATATTTGTTTAGGCAGTTCGTCGATCGTCCTCGCTACGACTACGTCTGCCCCCAATTCCAAACTGAAATTGGGAAATCTTTCATTAATGTTGAAAGCAGTTTATACAAAGAAGATAATAAAGCGAAAAACCATAAACCAATTATGTCGATCCTTTGAATCTTCTTCCCCCTTAATCTTGACTCAGATCAAGGTGATCCAAGAGCTTCACTTGATCCCTTTTCTGCAGTGTCTTGAATTGCCTTGAACCCTTGTTCTTCAATCTTCACACTCAGATGGATCCTCGATGAAACCTCTTGATAAAAACCCCCAAGAAACACCTATCTTGGAGGACAAAACCCGCAGATTTTATTCACCAAAAACCCCACAAATCTTCACCCACTAGGAATATTCAATTCCGTTCCATGGATGTTATCGAACTCGATCACTAACCCTCAACGCAAGAATGATTATGTGTAATTGTGTTGGAGATGACGAAGAACGAAGATGAGAAGCCTTTGTGTATCTTTCAGTCGTTGGTGTTGATTTCAATAATTGAACCTTGGACAATATATATGAGAGCTTTTCAGTTGATGCAGAGAAAACCAGAAATTTTGACAGTTTTGATCAGATAGGTCGACCTAATTTAGGGCTGGGTCGACCTAACAGAGCTGCATATCCTTTGGAAGTCAGTTTTGATCAGATAGGTCGACCTAATTTAGGGCTGGGTCGACCTAACAGAGCTGCATATCTTTTGGATGTCATTTGTTCCCAGTTAGGTCGACCTGTCAAAGAGGTAGGTCGACCAGAATCCACTTCAGATGCGTTTTGGGGAAATTTTCTCAGATTAGGTCGACCTAGTTGTTGTGTAGGTCGACCTAGCAGAATGATATGTAAATTTCTTCATTTTAGGTCGACCTGTGTTGGGAGTAGGTCGACCTAACTGCTGATTTTCTGAGTTCCTCTTATTTTGCTTGTGTTGAGTCGACCTGTGTGCATAGTAGGTCGACCTGCTCTGTTATGAGAGACCAAAACTTGCTTTTCTTTGAGTTCTTCTGCTTGTACCTTGTTGCTTGAATGCTTGTTGAGTTTGCCATGAATCAAAAACATCTTTGTGAGTGTGATCTTGTATTCACAGGAATGTCTTGAAGAAGACTATCTGAAAAGGTGCTTAGAATAAGAATGTCTTGAAGAAGACTACCTCAAAAGGTACTTAGAAAAGGAATGTCTTGAAGAAGATTACCTAAAAAGGTTTTTGGAAATGACGATGATTGTCTTAGAGAAGACTATTTAGAATGAAAATGTTTTACAGAAGACTACCTGAAAAGGCGTGGGAATGACGATGATTTATCTTAAATAAGACTGCCTGAAGAGGTTCCTAGAAAGGATGCCAAATTGTTTTGAAAAAGACTACCTGGAAAGGTACTTAGAACAAGAATATCTTGAAGAAGACTACCTAAAAAGGTTCTTGGAAATGACGATGATTGTCTTGAAGAAGACCACCTAGAAAGGTATGGTGTCTTGTATCAACCAAAATATGTAATGCATGAATGTTTTTGCATGATGCTCCAATGATGGTTTGTTGATAACCAGAGCGTATATAGTTTGCTAATGTTGTAAGGTTGTTGGATGCTAGCGCGATTTCCCAATGCTTGTTTTTTTTGAACTTTGAAGATCGTAGTTAGGAGAAAGATTGATTCGAGGTTGTAAAGTGTGAAGACGCCTTTTCCTTTTGTTGTGCATCTTATGGATTTGATATCCATTGCCCCAATATTTTCGTGGGAAAAGACGCTTATGAGGGAAGTGCCCCAGGAAATAACTTTGTCATATGCTTTGGCGTTTAGATTGAAGGGTGTGCCCCTGACTTGCCAGAGATGGAGGGTTATCCATGGTTTTCCATCCATTTTGAATTTATCCCATGCTTGACATGCCCCTGATTGAGATTGCTTCGAGATGTGACCCAAGTCAATTGAACCTTAGGAAGAATGCCCCTAGTTAATAGGATGTTTGGTTGTATGCCCCTATAATCATTGAGGTTTTGCCCCTGTTTAGGAAAACCCTCTGGACGTGGCTTCCCCATGCAAGAGTCTTTATTAGAAATGGTCATCTTTGATTAACCAATTTTGAGATCTCCTCGATGCTACGTGTACATTCGTAGATGGCGTTGTACCCTTTGGGAAGTAACTCTAATGTGATGAAGATGCAAGTTTTGAAATCGAAGGAGTGGATGATTAGAAATGAATGCTTGAAGAAGCGCAGTGGTTATAAATAGTTTTAACAAACCTAGGAGTCAGTATAACAAAATCCTTCTTAATATGCTTTCGTAGTTGACCTTGCCTCAATTAGGACTTTTAAATGTTGTAACTTGGCCTGGTTCAAGGTTTAGGAAACAACGGATATAAGGCTCAAAATTTATTTAACCCACCCATTTCTCCTTGGTGTTCTCCAAGTCCTAAACATTCACTTAATCCAATGAACGTGCTTTGTTTGTAAGAGAATTGTTCTAGTTCTGATGTTGAGCAGCAGCCTTAGTAGGGATCAAGAATTAATGAAAAAGTTGTGAAGATCCGAGCATTAATGAGAAGCTTCGATGATTTAGTAGTCACAAGATTATCCTTGGTATTTTGCCTTTGTATTGTTTTTATCCCTTATTTTTGCATGAACCAATTCCCTTGAATTTGATCCATCGGGATGCCCTAACTTTTGCCTAAGTCATTTTTGTTTTCTTTCGTGAAATTTTCCATTTTGACTTAGCGGGCGTTTTTTCTTTTGGATGCTCTTTTTGATATTTGATCCTTGGATGTTGAATATTGAATATTGTGACTACCACGTTTGACTTTAATTTGTAAGCTTCGACTTTGATAACTTCCTGGATCTTGGATGATATATTGAGGAAGAAGATTGTTGCAAATGTTATCTCCATTGCTTCCTCAATATTGGATGAACGCGAGGAAGAAGATATGCTTGAACCTTATGCTTGAACCTTACTTGTATTGACTGATTCTCTTAACAACCAAAATACGTCATTGAATTAACCGAAATCTACCCTGCCCCTGGTTGAAATCAAGGTTTATTTGAAAAGTAGAAACAGACTCCATCTCCTGGCTCGAGGGGGTAACAAGGGATTAACATCCTTATATCTCCACTGTTTGGGATTTGAAACAATGCATGTACATCGTCGGTTCGGTCTTACCTTGAAAGCATATGTTTAGCGAGACTTAGTTATTTGTATTCGTCATTCTCCCTCAAGTTTGTTAATGACTGGGCAGTGATAATTTGAAAGATAATTTGAAATGGAAAGTCGTAGTGATGCAAAAGCGGAGCGAAAGAATTGATTTCAAAACATGCATGATTATTTTATTGAATTACTATTCGAAAGGTACAACGTTTTACATCAAATAGCATTTTGTGATCGTAGGAATTACAACTAGAAAGATAAACCTATTAATCCTAAGGGCAATCTCCATTGTGAGTCCGTTGACCTTGCTTTACTCCTTAGTTCCTAAACTTGTAGAAGTAAAAGGGTAATCTCGAATTCTCCTTGGGCACGTCAAACCTGTCGGAAAAAATTGTAAGCGGTGGGTTTTCGTCGTATCGAAACTTCATGAGTTTCCTTTGACTGAACCTCTTTTGCCCTTTTTTTCTAAGGATAGCACCACACCATTTGCAGCCTTCAAAGTTTGTAGATTGATAGAAAAACCTATGGCCTTTTTGCCCCTTGGTATGGAGTTAGCATGTGTCGCATTCCCTCCATCGTAGTTACGCATTTTTGTTCAGGGTATTGCCCTAGTTGGATTAACCCTTGCCCCCAGGTTATCGTAGAGCGTCCTTGTAACTTTGATATGTTCTAAGATGAACCCCTTTATGACTAGATACCTCTTAAGTGTATCTATGAGGGAACTCCTTTGTTGAACTAATCCTTGCTCGATGATAACCTTTGATGTATTTATGATCCTATTACGACAAGGCATGGACATGCGGCTGGCACGGTGATAGCTTATCTTCCTTTCTCCATAGTTTATGATCCTTTTATTTTTCTCCATGAGTTTCAAGAAACCGGCTAGCACGGTGAGTAAGGATGCGGGCGAAGATGAAATGCAAATGTGTATGTAAATGTATGAATGCCTGAAAATGCGAATGCGTGCGTATGCAAAGGACTCCTTTATTATTTGTATATTATGACTCCTTGTATGTAATGCAATGCGGACGTGCGATAGATATAATCCTAAGGATAGCCTATGCGGGTTTAGGGATGAAAACATTTGCGAGCTAGATATTATGACACGTTAATGGGAATAGATTAGGAAGTGCGTGGGAAGTAGCAGCTGATGACCGTTCAAGACGGTCACCAAGTCTCGTGACCTTCGAGAGGTCGTTCGACGTGTACTTACGAAACTGTCCCTCGTGGGAAGGTTCTCTATGTGGAACGCATCCTATCTAAAGACGATATCGGGTGAAGAGAAATCCCTACAGACTAGGGATGAAAGATATATAAACGGAAATCCAAACCCTACAAGTTAGAGGTATACGGGAATAAGCACGGGATGACCGTTCTAGACAGTCACTAGATCTCATGGCCATCGAGAGTCCAATCGACATGCGTTAATGAAGATGTCCTTCGTGGGAAGGACACGTGGTTGTAAAAATACAAAGATGTAAAAGGAAAATCCCTACGGGCTAGGGAGTGCGTAGGAGTAAGCATGGGGTGACCGTTCGAGACAGTCACTAGATCTCATGGCCATCGAGAGGCCAATCGACGTATGCTAACAAAGGTGTCCTTCGTACGAAGGACACGATTTTAAGAATAGGATCCCTATAGGCTAGGGAATACGTAGGGGTACCTGCAAAATTGAAACGCATAGATACTCGAAGCATATAAATTACAAACATATAATAAGTACATAAGCCCAAAAGTCCTAGGTTCATAGGTTCGACGTAGCGGCTCTTGGGAGCCAACCTTTTTATAGGGGGGTTCTAGAAGGTCTCATGGGGTCGTTCGTAGCCTCCGAGACTTTTTGTCTCTTCGGATTTTAGAACAACTCATTTTATCCATGAGGTTCGAATTTTTGGGGTAGGTTCTCGGAGAGATCAGCCAAGTATCCAGTCCAGCCCTCAACAAAGTCAAGCCTCGTTTTGGACATTTACGAATACTCAACCCACTCCGAGTGGAGTTATCAATGAGACTCGTAGGCGATTCATACTCCCCTATTGATCTCAAAGTTAACTCCCACACTTAGGGTTTAACACAACATAGAAAATACCAGCAATGCATATAATATATAATCAAACATTTTAAGGCAAGCAAATGAACATTCCAGGAAAACAAAAACAAATAAAAATAAACAAATGATTTAAAATTTATTAAAAAGATGAACCTCCCCAAACCCTAAAAATGGCTAGTTTGCCAAACCCTAAAATGCGCCAAACCTAAACCCTGCCAAAACCTATAGGAGCATAGTATTCACTATTAAGTTTTCCCCAGCAGAGTCGCCAGCTGTAGCAACCTGCCCTAAAAATAGACTTTTAGAGTCGCCACCTATTCTACCAAGGCGAATAGGAAACCTATGCAATTAAGAGATCAGGGTAAGATACTATATTCAGGTCGAGGGAAGGTGTTAGGCACCCTCAACCCTTTCCTAAAGGCTAACGTTCAAAGATAAAGGTTTATGGCAAGGTTTATAAAGAAAGGTGACAGAGAGTAATTATAAAGCTAATTATATTGACAGGATTAGAATTTAGAGGAAGGGGACTCGCCTTGGTTATCCAAGTGCCTACGTGTCTCCTTATGGAGAATCAGAGTCAACGTAGTTCGGGGACAGGGTTGTACACCTTAGAATTTGATATGGAGGTGTTTGAAGTTGTTTTGTGCTTTGAAAGGCATTTTGAGTTGCCTGATTGAAAATGATGAAAATCCGTAGTTTGGTACTAGTAGTTTGAAAAGGTTTGGGAATGTTTTAGATTTGGGCGTACAACCCTGATTTTAATTTGTTACCATTAGTTACGATAATCAATGGGTTTGATTACCACGGCTAACGGATTGAAGGGAGGATTGCTAACCACTATAATCGATAGATTCGATTACCACGAATAGCAAATGCGCGTATTTTAATTATCGTTACTGCTCATAATCGATAGATTCGATTACAAATAATAACGAATTTTGATAAAGGGAAAATGCTAATCATCGTAACCGATAGCTTTGGTTAAAACCATTTAGCAAAAATAAATGTAATATATTAATTAAATAATTAAATAAATAATTTTATTACTAACCATCGCAATCGATTAGTTCGATAAAAACGGTTAACAAATTGATCCTAACCTAAATTAGCTTGAGTATTATATTTAAATTAAATTAAATAAGACTTTTTTTTTTAGATTTTTTTATTAATTAAAAGACCACTTACATAACATATAAGAAAAAACTATTCTATTCTTATATATTTTTTATTTACAAGATTAATAGATAAAAGCTAACAGGATGATGTTTGGATATGATGTTAAAATTATTTCCGCTTCGCTACGTACATTACACACGTACACGTACATACTTAGTGAATTGAAGATAACACACACCATTATATTCTAAGCTATATGCCACTTAATAAATTACTAAACAAATAAAATTGAAAATTTTATGGTTAATAATAAAAAAGTAAGAAATTTACTTACTAGAAAAGAGAGTCACTGGTAATTATTTCCCAGTCAAAAAGCAAACCTGACGAGCCAATAGGAGTAATTTGGGATTCTTCCCATCACATGTTATCTTTCTCGATCTCAAGTGAACAAGACTCTGTTTTTCCCAAGCCAAAATTCTGCAAAAAACAAACACAAACCAACAAATATAATGAAATCGGTAAGAGAAAACTCACAGTGACAAAGTGGATTTCCATGCGGTGGTTCCAAACAAACTTGCGGTGCCGGCGTTAGCGGGTAGATCCGAAACATGGTGGTGGTCATGAGAGAAACGAGTTCGACGGTGGTATCCGTTCGTGGTTGTCGGAGCGCAGCCGCAGCCGCAAGGGGTTCGGTCGACGGTTTGGATTCGGGCCCGTCTTGTCGAGTGTTAGTTGTGCGGCTTCGCCGTGAACCAATCGATTGCGATTGTTGTCGTATTTATGGCTTTTGTTTCACAGGTTTTCTGTTATACTGTTCATTGACTTTGAATAATTGAGAGCATCACCATTACATTAATTTTTACACCATGCTTGCAAGGTGCTTGGTGCAAGTTCTCAACCAAATCTCTTTTTTAGAGTTATGTATATGTAAGACTAATGTTGTTGTACATTCTAGGTGTTTTAAAAATAATAGTGGATGGAAATTAGTGATATGACTTTTGGCTTGGTGTTGTTATAGTTAGTTTATGTAAGGTGATGAAGATGGTGTGAAAAGTTGGATATGGTTTATGTGAATTGACAAGCTTATAATGAAGTTTTTTCATGAACGGTTAGAAAGGTTTTTTTGGGAAAGTATATACAGGTGAATGGTTTGCTGTACGTGAAAGGGGTCTTTGTGTAGTGAATGAATGGCTCCCGGCAAAAAGTTTGTTGATGGAAGTGGTTAGTAAAAAAACATGGTAGTAGTGTAAAATTGGTGTGTAAGAAAGAAGAAAAAAGTTTAATATGTACAGTCTTGAAACGTGATTGTATGTCAATGGTAAGTATAAGGGTTTCTGTCAATGGAGTTGGCCTCCCCTAATGTGTACAAACATATCTTATTTATATTAGTCAAAGTTAGGGTTTTCTACACCTAATGGGCCTATTGCCCAACTAATTAATTAGCTAATTATATTTACATAACAATAATTGAAAATAATAATAATCCTAATAATATTAGAATTAATCATTAATAATAATTAAACAAATATTAATTAGTAAAATACTAGTTAATAAATTTATAATAATAATTATATCAAATAATGGTTAGTAGATTATTATCGAAAAATAAAGATCCAAACCTTATAATGGGATAGATTGGGCCAAATGATTGAGCTCAAAATTTATACATCTAAATATAATTGAAAGGTTTTATAAGAGGGCGGGTTTGACAATAGATAGGTTAAACCCCATAACTCTTAATTTTAATACCTTTAATAAATTAATAGACGCAAATTGGATCGGGCAAATTTTGGGGTATGACAGAAGGCCTCTCCGAGGTCTCGAAAAGTACGAATCTCCGAATTGTCCAAGTTCATGTACCATTTGAGTGCAGCACCAGTCAGGCTGTCTTGAAAATAATGAATGAGCAATTGTTGATTATCAGTCTGAGTTGACATCCTTCGAGCGTACATCACGAGGTGACTTTGTGGGCATGAATTCCCTTTGTACTTATCGAAATCTGGTACTTTGAATTTGTGAGGAATCTTAACATTTGGAACCAGACAGAGGTCTGCAGCATTCTTTCCAAATAGATCTTGTCCTCAGAGAGCCTTGAGTTCCTTCTGCATTTGCAGAAACTGTTCCTGGAACTCGTCCAATCTTTCATACACGCCAGCGTCCTCACTAGGAGCGTGATGATATACTTGTCCGCCCGATGGAGGAAAAGTATGCATAATCGATTGTGGAAAAGCCATGACAGCAGATCTTGGAATCTCAGCATTCTGTTGTGTAAAACCCATTGCCGTTGCTCTTGGAACTTCAATTTCCAGAGGTCTGTAACCCTCCGGTGGATGCATCTCCGTTGTAGCTCTTGGAACTTTAGAAATTGGGGGTATGTACCCATCTGGAATAAAGTTATACGGCATGCCCCAAGGTCGGTTGGGCGGCATGGTATACTGAGGAATAGGAGTAGAAACAATCTCGGAAACTACAGTCCTTTGTGGTTCTTCTGGCGTTGGTCGATTCTGTGCAACTACCAGGGCTTCTACCATACTATTGAGCCTTTCAACAGCATCTTTGAGAGTAGTAACCTCTTCTCTGAGTTCTCCATTCTCTTGTTCAAAGTCTTCCATTCTTTTCTTGCGACTTGAACGAGTGTTGTATGGATGAGACAGCTTGAATGTCTTTGTTCACCTCCTTCTCCTCCTCTCTTTCTGGAGAAAGGAAAGTGACGATTAGATCCGCGACAATTCTCGTGTCAGTGCGTACGACTAAAGCGATGCATGATATGTAATTAAGTTAATATCTTTCAAGGAAACACCATAATTACGTTATGAAACATCAAACTTTTTATTAATTAAGCGAAAACGCTGTTTTTTACACACTTTGAAAAGGGAAATACAGAGAAACATAGAGAAAGGACTCTAAAACTTTGATGAAGAGCCGACTTCACGTTCTAACATTTTCTTCTGTTTCTTGAGCTGAGCGTTTTCTGACGTGAGTTGATCGATGATCCAGGAAGCAGGAGGGATATGATGAGAAAGTGACACTTGTGTCACTTGTCGATCGAGTACTTCAAATAACTCATCCTTCCTTCTTAGGATGTTCTGAATCTCAACATTTTCCGTATTGACAATTCGATACTTGTTTCTCCAAGCATTCCTTTCTTGGCATACCTTGTTTAATGCTGCTTGCAGTTTTTCAACATCGGTGGAGAAAAGGAAAATTGGTTCCCTTAGGGGAATAGGTTCTTGATGCTGATATGGCATCCTGAGCTTGAATGCTCTGACGCGTACCCATTGAAGATAAGGATCCAGGGAGATGCAAAGATGTTTTCCTAACAACCTTCTCCCTTTGTTGTGAACAAGACGCCATGCTTGAACAATTTCCTTCTTCAGTATGTTGCCATGATCATTGATGTTCTTGAAGAACAGACCTTCCAATTGAATATTACTTGGTATATTTTTCATGGGATAGCCGTATTGAAGACGGGATAAAGCTGGATTATAACTGATTCCTCCCTTAGTTCCAATAAGGGGTACGTTGGGATAATTTCCGCAACTGAAGATGATCTTGGTTTCGTCGTTGTCAGGACTACACCACTCAATGTCCGAATGAGTGAGGGACATGATTTTCTGTGACCAGTAAAGGCCATCCCTCATGTTCCAGAAAGTACTAGACTTTGGCAGGTGCGAGACGAACCATTCGTATAACAACGGTACGCAGCATGTAATTAATCCTCCTCGCTGCAGGTTTCTTGAATGCACAGAGTGATAAGCATCCGCAAGCAAGGTTGGAACTGGATTTCCAATTAAGAATATCTTAATTGCGTTGATGTCAACGAAGTCGTTAATGTTAGGGAACAAAAACAATCCGTAGATAAGCAAAGCCAAGATTTCCTCAAAAGCGCTCATATCTTGGATACTGACAAAGTACCGAGCTTGATCTAACAAGAACTTGGAGGGCAATCCTTGAATTCCTCCTTTACTCACCATATGAGTTATGATGTCGACTACGTTTAAGGGAGTAGTTGCAGCAATGATAATGTCGTCAGGATTCTTTTCCAAATCGGAGTACAGATCTTGCGCGTACACGGGTATTCCAACCAGACGAGAGTACTCCTCCAACGTAGGCATGAGTTGATAATCTAGAAAGGTGAAGCAGTGATACGTTGGATCGTAAAACTATACCAAAGTGGGAAGAATCCCATCCACAATGTTAGTATTGAGAAGAGGCAGAAGTTTTCAATACTTCTCCTTGAAAGCCTGGGGGTTGACCACCAGTTTTCCGAGCTTTTTCAATTCCTCTACCTTTGGAATCTTAAAGGTGTATTTCCTAGCTCTCTTTCTTCCGTAATCCATGGTATAGATCCTTAAGTCCTTTCTCCGTTTCTCTCTTTCTATGAAGTTTAAAACATTCGTTATTTAGTTTCCTTGAAAAATGACTCGAAAAAGACTCTTTTTTTTAGTTATTATGATGCATGAATGCATGAATGCACACACAAGAGTTTTTAAACAAACATGGCGTAGAAGGGTATAGTGGTCATGGAGTCACAACGCAAACCTCGCCCCAGGGTAAACTAAGGATAAGGATTTTTGTACCTGTAGAACGGGTTCTAGAGGTCTCAGAGTTTTTGCTCAACCTTAAAGATACGTTGACTGGTATCTATAAGAGAGTTTTCTCTGAGTGTAGTATCTGCGTGACAATTACTTTCGTAATCACCGCTCTACGTCCTAAAAAAGGCTTTAAGTGGGGTTAATGTGTTTCTAGGTCCTCCTGGTACAAATCAGTCTCGGAATGCATTGGCGCAGTTAATCACAGCCAGCCAGGAAAATCCCAAGAGTAGATTTGGGAACCAAGATTAGAGGGCCTTCACCGAGAAGACATCCTCCATCCTATCTTATGTTGCACTCAAATCCGGGTATAGGATTTCTCACCACAAGGGGGAATCAAGCCCTTTCCCGATACAGAACATATAAACATAAACAAGTATATATGCAGCAAACACATGAAATGACACAGAGGTTAGGCAGGACCTCTCTTGTTTGAGGGGGAATTTGGCATCCCTAATTCCTCATTGGGGCTGGACCAGCACAGGTCAACCATTGGTTTGGATGAAAAACCAAGGTTTTTAACACTTATATCCCCAGCAGAGTCGCCATTTTTCTGTGGTCTTCGTTTTCTTTACCTCCCCGTTTCACTTGGGAGGACGGCACGCTAGACCCTTCACGCGAAATTTGGAAGGAGGAAGCGCCCGTGGCGGGATGAATTTTGTTTCAGTTCTTCCTACGATATCACACGAACTTTTTAATTATCCTAACAAGTAGGAAAGGGGAAAAAGATCTCAAATAAACCCTAGGAGTTTTCTAAGTGTGGGGATTCACCTAGACTAGAAATTATGGAGTCCGGGAGGTCGGTTATACATAGGGAAGAGTTTAAGCACCCTATATATCCGTAGTACTCTACGGGAACCTTATCTGTGTCAATGTGATTGTGTTTGTTGCTAATTATTGGGAAAGTTTCTCCTTTGTGTTAGGAGAAGGAATTTGAATTGAATTGAAAAGAAGACAGACAAACTGACTATTTTTGGTTTTTTATTAGCTCGCTGAGATTCCTTGTGAACCTCATGCCTACATATCCCTAATGGAAGTCAGAGCTTTTTGTAGTTCGGGGAACTAACTAGGGAAATTAATTATTTTTGGTGCCTTGCTTAAAGCTCAAGGTTGAAGCTTGAATTAAATCTCTATTTATAGTAAAGAGACATGAAGTCATCTTTATAGAGAGGTATTTCTACTATTCCACCACAAACATTTTAAAGTGACAGAAAAGCTGAATTCATTTCATTAAGAGAGGGAGCCTACTTGGTTGATCAAGTATGACAGCCAACATGCCTCTTGAATGAAAGAAGGATTCTCATCCAAATTAGGGAAAGTGTACAAGTCTGGGTTTGTTTGCCTCAGAGCATGCCTTTCAAAGTCCTAAATGGAGAATGTTTAAAATTGAAATTGAAATTGAAATTGAAATTGAAATTGAAATGTTTGTTTGAATGTGGTGAGATAGGAGGAATATCTTTTTATAGAGATAAGTTATGTCTTCCTACTGTTTGAAAGATTTGATTTTTAGTTGGCTTGTATGAGGCCCAAGCTTAAGGCTTTTGATTGATTTTATTGACTTTGGGAGATAACTCCACTGGGGATGGATTTAAACTAAAGAGTTTTTGTGTTCTGTACAAAGCCCAGAATTGAGGCTGACTCTAGCTGGAGAGCATTTATTTGATGGATTTTATTTGGTGTTCTGTACAAAGCCCAGAATTGTGGCTGACTCTACTTAGGGAGACTCTATTTTGTGCCTTGTATGAAGCCCAAGGTTGTGGCTGACTCTTAACTGGGGAAGTCATTATTTCATGCCTTGTATGAGGCCCAAGGTTGAGGCTGACTCTCTGGGGAATTTTACTCTGCTGGAGGATTTATCTATTAAAAGACTGATTTTTTGGAGGCTAACCATTTCCATGGATTTTGACTCAGCTGGTGAATTTATCTTTTTAAAGAATGAATTTTTGGAGGCTAACCCTTTCCAGGGATTTTGGATGATGGCAGAAATATTATCTAATTGAGACTTCTTGTTTTAAAGCCCAAGATGAAGGCTGACACTGACTGAGGATAGATAACTATGGATCCTAGACTCTGCTAAGGAAATTAATGAAGATAAGGGTGACAGAGACTGTCCATGTCTCTCATTCCAAAAGGTGTACTCAATATGAGATTGAGACAATCTTAGCTTGTTTAAATCTGGTCTGAAGTGGAAGAAACTCACCAGGGTAGGCTAAGAGGTGACTGAAGACTTGTTCCTATGTTTTTAAGAAACCTGATGGGTCCTTGTATACAAGCTCAAGAGGAAGCTGGAAATGCTTTTAAGAAGCCTGTGGGTCCTTGTACAAAGCCCAAGAGGAGGCTAATCGAGGGTCATCGAGGGTCCTTGTTATAGCATAAGAGGAAGCTATGTGGTTTTGAACTTATTTTGGCTTTAAGCAAATGGGTAAGAGGTTTCACCGGGAATAATTCCTCTTGGGTGAATGTGTCCTATTTTGGGGTTCTAAGGCTTTTTTTTCAAGATGTTTCACCGGGAATAATTCATCTTGAGGGTTTGAACTAAAAAGATCTCTAATTAGGAAAGAGCCTTCACCGGGAAGACATTCTCAATACTAGGCCATAGTCCTATAATATATATATAGTTTAACTGTCCTAAGGTTTACACTCAGACGTAGTTCTAAACAAATATATAAACAGTTTATATTTTGACAGTAATTTAAATAAAGACTGTAAATTGAAAGCTATAAAGCCTAACCTGGATGGAGTGGAGGCCTTTGAAGAAGTATTTACAAAGCCTCACCAGTAATTTTGTTTTGTTGATAACAGTTGAATATTTATGATAAACAGTTAAAGGTTTTTGAAAACAGAAGAAGTGAAGATGGACATAGGTCACATAGGTATCTGAAGAGTTTCACCGGGAATAATGCCCTTCAAATACCAGAAGAATGTTTTGAAAACAGAAAGAAGATTTTGTAAATACAGTTTTTGAAAACAAACTAAGAAAAGAAAAAAGGTGTTGGGACTTACACTCTATTAGAGGCCCAAAGAAATGATTTTCTGTTTATGAAAAACAGTTGAAAAGAAATGAAAAGATGTAAAGTTCCGTTGTCTGAGAACCTTGGTTGTTTGTTTAATTTGATGTTTGAAAACAGTTTTGAATTTTGACAAAAGTCAACTTAATTAGGGTAAAGACAAAATCTATACCTTATTAAGACCTAAATGATTAGGGTTTTATCACTAAAATATTTATGAGAGATTAGGTTTTGAAAATTCAAGGAAAACATGTATTAAAATATTTTTTAAAAATACTTAAAACACACCATTTTTAACCTAATAAAAATACATGAAATAAATAATATTTTTTGTGATTTTTTTGACTATTCATAAAATATATATAATTGATAAGTGTGTGAAAAATGAAGTGAAAATGAATTAATTTGATAGGTTAAATAATTATGTGAAGTTG
Source organism: Vicia villosa (assembly GCF_029867415.1). Classification (NCBI taxonomy): domain Eukaryota; kingdom Viridiplantae; phylum Streptophyta; class Magnoliopsida; order Fabales; family Fabaceae; genus Vicia; species Vicia villosa. Next base: position 138,338 of record NW_026706326.1, on the reverse strand, counting down.
GTGAAAAAAATGAGAGAAAATGAGAGTAAAAAAAAATAGTTTTGGCCCTTGGAGGGTTTGAACCCACGCCCTCATAGTCACACACTCAAAATAACACCACTGGGCCAAACGCCAGTTGGTGATTATAACACGCGCGCAGTTGGTTTTGTTTTAAAACAAGTTAGAAATCTTTGAAAAATAAAAGGATCAAAAAGTCTGGGGCGATGGGGATTCGAACCCCAGACTATGGGCATGAGGAGACTAAGAGCGCATGTGAGGCCACTAGGGAAAACGATGAATTCGTTTGTAAAACGCATACCATTCAAAATAAAATAAACCTGACCCAGAGATTTGAATCTTGCGCGCCACAGCCATGGTCGTCTTCTTCCTCAAGCTCTCAAATTTTGAATTTGTGAACTTGCTCATTTCTCAACCAAACAGGGTGATGTAAACATGGATTTCACTCTAAATTTCCTCACGAACTCAAATATGTAACTAACACAGATTTATATTAACTACATCTAACAAATTTACTAAAAAACGTGAAGAACCCTAAAATTTGAAAATCAAATTAAATGGCTATACTGAAAGATAAATGAATGATGATAGAGGGTTTTTAATCCTCTTATGATGCTGAACAAACAGGTATCGAGATATATGAGAAAGAGTACTTGAATAAGTGAGTTAGAGTTTGAAAAAATACCTCTGAAAATGGAGGTCGTGAGGATGATGAGGAACACCTGGGCCTGTGTGAGTGATCCTAAAAGCTTCCTGGGGACTCAGTGATGCTAATTGAATACTTATTATGACTTGAATTCCTCTGAATCGTCCAACTCGACGCCTTCAAATTGAGCTTCAAGTGAACATGGAGGTTGATGAATTTGTAGTTACAGATGTGTTGCAGGCATCTGAATAGCTCCACTACACCTCTAGGAACATGTTGATGTGCTTAGCTTGGCTTGACACCTTCTGAATTCTTCTACAGACCTCCACTTGCTTAAGCTCCAAAGTGAGAGTGACTATGGTGTTACTCCACTTACAGAAGTGATCCAGATGCTTGGATCACCTCTAATGAACCTCCTTGAGATGTTAGAATGCTTACTTCTCAAAGAAGAGCTCTAGTTTGAAGAAATCGATTCTTCTTGCCAAAGAACTTTGAAAAACCATAAGCATGAGGGAGAGAAAGAGAAAGAAAGAATTAGAGTTTCTTTGGTGTGTTTGATACTGAGGTATGCACTTGTATTTATAGGCAAAATGTTCCGAGCAATTGGAGATGGTAAGCTTGCTTAGTGAAGTGTGTTTGGTTTCTTGGCCATGAAGGAATTCAAGGAATCTCCAAGATGTAATGATGGTGTTTTCGAGCTAGCTCCCCATCCATTGATCTTTTCTGATCTTAGGGGACATACATGAAGTGTAGAGCTCACTAATTGGCTTAGAAAATATTCCAATTGATGAATCACCATTTGCCATAAATTCCTAAATGTAATAATTACTTAATCACATGGCTTTGATTTTTGGATGTTTTGGAATCTTAATGCAAATGATTCAAATGATTCTCTCCAATCTCTTCTGATATATTTGAAGTGTATATGCACCATTTAGTATAGGTCCTTGCACGAAAATGACCAAAACCAAAATTGGTTATGCCTTAAAACTTCACTCCATGGGCCTAACTTTGAACAATCATAACTCCTAGCTCAAAATGAATTTGGAGAAGGTTGAACACAATTTGGAAAGAGCTTAACATGTACTTCAATTCATTAGTTTGGTGTTTGCCCAAAATCTTTAGGGAAATTAGTGAAAAAGTCCCATAAAGTTTGAAGAAAACTAGGGTTTCTTTGCTAGTTTTGTGAAGGCAGCAACTTTGAAGCTCCATATCTCTTCAATGGTTGATTTTTAGCCAAAAAATTATATGTGACAAAGTTTTTTATTGGATCAAAATCTACAACTTTGATGTTGGAAGTTTTTTTCAGTTTGTACTTGAAATTTTGAGATATTGCCTTCCAAAGTTTTGAAAAAAAGACCTTTAAACACTTATAAAAATTTCTAAGTATGAAAAGTCAACCTTTGACTTTTTGATTCTTGATTGATTTTCTTGATTTTCCTTGATCAAATGACTTCAAATATCATATATTGATGATATTGATCTTTAAAAGTCATGTCTTGACTCAAAACCCTAAAAGTCAAAGGTAGTCCTGTACAGTTGACTTTTTCCAAATGAAGTGAATTCTTGGGCTTTGGCAATGAATCAAGTTCTTCTATTAAAATGAATGATGTGAATGGATTATATTGAAGTAATAGAAGCTATTGAGTCATTCGTTGAGTTTTGGATCCATGTCCTGATTAAAAGTCAACTGCCTAGGTGAATTAGGGTAAAAAACCCTAATTGTCGACCAGATGAAATTGATGACTGTAGACCTTGAATTGAAGTGTAATGCCTTATGGATATTTTCATATGAGCTAATTTAAGATATTTGAACCAATTGATAGATGTCCTGGAGCTTTTTAGGGTTTCCCAAATGTGATCCCTGATTACAGTCCCTGATGGGCTCAAAACCCTAGATTGGTGAACTAAGCAAACTTTGGCCCAGATGATTGGGTGTCTAATCAATCATAGGTGAATAGAATGAAGCTTTTTTTAGTCCTATGATTGTATTAGAGACTAATCCTTTTATTAATTGATCCTTTGCCTGAGCTCTTTTGTTCCTGAACATCCTCAATTAAGCACCAGATGAACAAGTGACTGTTCTGAGTATCTGTTTAATTTGATGAAAAGTCTGGAGGTGTGACATCTCAGGGGGGGTCAAAATTAGGGTATGACACCTCTAGACTCTACAAAATTTTCTATCATTTTTTAAAGGGAGCGAGTTTTCTAGTGAGGGAGGCTTAAAGAAACATAGAAATATTTTTAAGGACTTATAATCCTAAAAATTGGAATATTTTTAGAGATGTCTAAGGGTTGAGAAATACTTCTAAAATTTTTGAAGATTGTGTGATTCGTGTATTAAAAGAATGAGAGATCGAGTCACAAATTGGATAGAAAAATAAGAGATTGTAACTTATTTTTAGTCTCTTCTTTAAGTATCTTGATTGTGGATTGAAGAATTGTTTTCTCCCTTATAGTAGATCATTTTGGATGGAAGTAAGTAGACAATTTTATGCGTGTCGATTCTCATATTCTATCTTGTTTGAGTTATTGTAGTTTTACTATCACATGAATTGATAGATCATTGTTGCTTGAAACTACTTATTGAGATTGATTTTGTTTGTCTCACACATTATATTTTTGATATGTTAAATCTTTAGTTTTGCAATAATATTATAGGAGAATTTCGGAAGGTTTCAAAGAAAATAAAATAAACTCTTCAAATTCAATCTATATTATTTTAAAGATCATGCTAACATGTGTCTTTAAAACACATGTTAAGTGTTAAATATTACTCCCTCCGTCCCACAATGAGTGACCCAGTCCACCATTTCACACATATTAAGAAAAGTGTAGAAAAGTAAGAGAGAGAATAATACTTTTATTATAGTATCCCTAATCATGTATTGGAAATTGTGAAAGTTTAATTAGTTAGAGGGTAAAATTGGAAAAAATTTATTGAAAATTGAAATGGGTAATTCATTTTGGGACATTAAATTATTCCAAATGGGCCACTCATTATGGGACGGAGGGAGTATTTTTTATTGAAAATTGTGTATTACATTTATTAAAAATTAAAAATTAATTTTATTTAACACAACCATTTTATTTATGAGTTTTTTAACATGTGTCTTTAGAACACACGTTAGCATTACCCTAATTTTAATACTCTAGTAATAATTAAGATATTATAATATAATAAATATTCATTCAATCCTCTAAAAAACAAACCATAAAAAATAAGAATTATCTTTTTTCGTTCTCTACTCATTTTCTCTCAAAATCTTTTCTATGAACCCTTTCAAAATCTCAAACAAAACCTAAACAAACACATCCTATCTTTTTGTTTTATAGCCCCTTGACCAGGTGTTTGTGGCAAATTAATTAACATTGAGAAATTCCAGGGATTTGCTTGTTAGTTATGGCTTGACTTTAAAAATGTGTTCATCTTAAAATTTTAATTTTAAATTTTGTTAAGTACTGTTACTGTGTTGAATCAGTTCATATAAAATTTTATTCAACTTTAAATAAATTCTGATAAAAATCGGTGAAATTGATTTCTTTAAATTAGTTTGTATCTCGGTTGGATATCAAATTTAAAAGAAAAAAAAAAGTTGATCAGTTGAAATTGAGGCATCTTATTAACAATTAAATAAAGAGTGAAATTGTACTTTATTCAATAAGTAACACAAATATTATTAACCACCACAATTTCAATCCAAGCACAAGATATGCTTAGATTAAAGTAACAAACATTGTACTTAAACTTTTTTTCTCAAGTACACATAAATGAGAATGAAGATTCAATTCTCCAGTTCCCTCTCCTAACTCATGACTTCAAATTGCCTCTATAAAAATCACTAGTCTCACCCAAAATCCTCTTCACTTAATCAATGGTGCCTTGGATCAGGTCCACTAGGGCTTAATCGACTCGTCCGATATCGCTTTTCCTTAACCAGTGATGATAGCCATGCTCTTAGAACTTGCTCAACACCACCTGAGCCTTTACCTTCATTCTTCATAGCACTATGTTGACTAGTCCCTAATGGACGTGACTCAGTGTATGAAAATGTGAGCAACACCAATATAAGAATCACACAGAATCCTAATTTTGCCATTTCTTCTAGCTTGCACAGAACCTGTTTGATAAAATGTATCTACTGATATATGAAATCTTAAGCTCATATTTGATGTCAAATTTGCATGATTTATATAGGCCATAACAAAACAGATATGTACAAAATCTCTTATGCAACTTTGTAAATATTTAATTCAACAATTTGTGGGGTTCTCAGTGTACATGCATTGAGAAATTATAGGTCAGCTTATAAATCATTTCATGAGCATGTAAATTCCTCTTATGAGCTCTTCCATTTGCTGCATCTCATTGCCGATTAAATCAAATCATTTCTTTATTAACATTTTTGGTCATATATATACACTCTCTAGTTTCATATCTTTATTTGGATTCATTGCATTTGTCAATATTATAAGCTCAGCTGTTTCAAGTTGGAGTTATGAAGCATGCTTATTTCACTCAATCACATATATGACAAAAAATATACTAGGTATTTGTGGGGCCACAGTTCAAGATAATTATGTCTCTTTGAGCTTTCTATAAAGGGTGTACACTAGCACTTGGATCAGATATGATTAGGGGATAAAATTAATCCGCGAACATATTCATTTTACCCGTATTTTTGATAGGATGGGTCAAGGTTTTAGACTCTTATTCTTTAATATGTCTTTTACCATCTGTTTTATTTTTTGGGGACATTTTTTTGCAATTTAGAGATGCAAGATTTGCATGCAGTCCTATCCCAAAATTTTAGGTCTACATTTCCAACTATATCTACTCCACTCCAATTTTTTTTTAATAGATTGGCGTGTTGGTTTGCCACCCCCTAAATGCAGTTTCCCTAAGCTTCATTCAACATATTCATATATGTATTTTGACGATTTGATCAATCGGATGGTACATATTTAAAGTAGATTTCAATTTTTTTACATTTATTTTTTTAATTAAAGTCTACTTTAAAAATTAAACGGTTCAAACTAAGTTATAGTTTAGATCATTTAATCTTGATCGGCCAATTTGCTTTATAATCTCCCATAAAACAACAAACATAGTAATCCTCCATGAGGTGTATATCTATTTGCTTTATAAAATGAGAGATTTTGAAACCTTTCCACATCGTTATAAATATTGTCTATATATGTCAACGAGCATATGATTGACTGATTGTTACCGTCACTCATCTAATTTGTCAAAACGTTTTTTTGTCTGTTTGAAAACGACATATAGCAATGTTAAATCCAATTAGAATGACGTTTTGTTGATTATGTGACTATGACCTAGTTACTAGTATTTTTTTAGTTAAATAGGTTTGGTCATTCAAGTTGCAATTCAATGTGACTATGACCTAGTTACTAGTATTTTTTTAGTTAAATAGGTTTGGTCATTCAAGTTGCAATTCAATCTACAAATTACTTTATCACTAAAAGTCCATGCAAGGTTGGTCATTCAACACTCAAGATTTTGTTTATTAAGTAGTCCATGTAAATCCGTTCTAGTAGTTATTGGTTCGTTCCCAATTTGTCAAAATGATGAACCAATTTCTTTTTAATTGATATTAAACTATCGCAATTACACTAGTTTAGCCCAACATTTTAGATCAAAGTGATCTAAATCCATCTGAACTCTGCCTTACCTGTGAAAAGTCCATATAATTGTTGATGTTTGGAGTTGCATTTTCGAACGCATCTATTTTCACTTTTCGTCAGTTCAAATTGAAGAGACGTCTTTATTGTGTAAAAAAATAATATGAAGATACATCTCCAAATGTGTAAAAAGTGAGTCCGAAGATGCATCTTCGTAAACACTATTAAATCAAAAGTAAGTGGGTGGTCCAAAGATTCATTTCCAGACACTATTGGTTCATATTCTGCGTCAGACCCTTCCCTCTTCCTCCTTCTTCATTTTCTCAAAATCTCTAAAAAAAAGTCATTTGAGCTCTGCAACGATTTTACCTATGCACCCATTCAATCAAGTTTATATCTTTGGAGCTCTCTAACATCTCATAACATCTAATATGCTCATTCTCATCAATCGATTTTTTTTGTAAGTTTTAAATTTTCTTTTCTTTTTATGTTTTGAGGTTTGGTTAGTTTTTTTAAGATACATTAGTTGTTTTAGGTACATTAGGTAGTAGTGTAAACAAAATTGATAGTCTATTAGAACATGCAATGAGGATTTGTGGGTTGGTTACGGCAGAAAACGAGTCTGCCATGGATGCTGAAAATCGCAGGTTTATCTGGAGATGCGTCTCTAGATTTGCTCTGCATTATGTTCAGAGATACATCTCCGGATTGTAATCAACCAAGAACTTGGGTGATTTTGTTGAATTTGTGAACATGCTATTTAAATGTGTTTTGTTTATAACGCATGTACAATGGCTAACAACAATGAAGGTCGGATTAGGGTCGGGTGTGTGTCCCAAATCGCGTCAGCACTACGTGAAAGGGTCGTACCTAGGACCATGAGGCCACGAGTTAGTTATGACTCGTTTGATGCTTCATCTTTTTCGCAGCTCTGACCATCTGGTTCTCGTAAGTGACTCTGTCAGGCATCTCAAGCATATGATGCATCAGAATCTGAGGAGCCTGAGGCCCCTGTTGACCCTAAAGTCCCCAAAGCCGGGGAGTAAGCCATGGAGGAAGCCCCATTGGAAAGTTATCCAAGAGGGCCATATGACACCTCTTTACTTTAAAATTATGCAGAGCATGTTGCTAGGCATGTTTGGAATTGAGATGTATATTTCTTTTCTTCTGCAATACATATACATATGTTGTCAACTAATTAAATCCATCCTAGTTATGTTTTATTTTTCCAGGAGCGTGATTTAACTACAGCAAGAAAATAGCATCTGCCATATCCCTTTGGTTGTTTGTTCGGAGATGTTATTCGTTATTTCGGTCTTGTCAATTTATGTTCACCTACATACGTGACCATAAACCACAACATGCAAGGGGCTTTTGCAGAGGGGTGACACTCAGAGACGTCATATTTTCACCTACCTATAGGTAAGATGACCATCACTTTATATGATGTCTTGTGCCTACTACATCTTCTCATCAGGGGAAATGACTGAATCACGGGAGGATCGGGAGAGAGGAAGGAGCTAACATGATGGTTAGATTATTGGGGCTGACCCTGGTAAGGCGTCAGAGGAGGAAGCTTCCACTAGAGGTGCTCATGCATGGTTTATCTTTTTGGAAAAAGTTTTATACTGATCATGTGAAGGGGGCTAAGGATGCCTAGGGTGATGATGAGCAGGTTGAGTACCACTAACATTACGCATTGAGGTGTTACCTCTTGTTTTTGGTTACAAAAGTGCAACATATGTCGATGAGGTATACCTTAAGTATTTCACAGACTTGACTGCGATTCACGAGTAGAGTAGGGGCCACCTGTTTGGTCTACCTATACTTGAAGCTGTGAGAGGGCTGTCTTTAGAAGGCAAAGTAGTTGACGGAGTGTTACACATAATTTACGGTAATTTCTTGTTACTAATATTTTCATTGTTTATTTCTTATACATTTTATTAATATTGTATTTGAAACATTTGTTGGGATGGATCATCTCCTACTTCCCTCCCATCACTGGGAGGGAAGCTTCAGCACAGTACGATAAGGATTGGCCTCGTGCAGATGCTTTTGTTCCATATAGAGTCTCTTTGGACCGTATGGTACCAGATGATGTTAACTTCATCCCATATGAGGATCATCTCTAGATATAGTCGTTTGACGTCATCTCTTTATACTCCAGATGGCTGGCGTGTGGATCAATTCTTATGCATACCTATCAGCCAGAGCGAGTGATGCGTCAGTTTGGCTATATGCAAATCATTCTAAGACCTCCCAATGAGGCATCTCCTCTCGGAGTTTGCTGTAGAGAACTACAGGATATACTGGATAATTTTGAGAGTCACTTAGTATTAGAGGAGTATCGTTGGGAGACAGCTGATAAAAACCAGGTGTGCATCCTGGGATTTTTATGTGGCCGGGCAATGAGATATACCTCGGGATTGGTTTGAGATCGGGTGAAAGATTTCACTTCCATTCCGGATTCAATTTGTCGGGTCTTCCAAAAGTCGTGTTTGTTACAAAGGGTCAGTCGAACAGTCTTGAAACTGTTACATGTACTTATTGATACTATTGCAAATAGTTAAATGGACGATTAGGTTTGTTATGGCCATAAAACCTATTAACCATGACTATTTGTCATACCCCAGAATTTGCCCATCATATTTAATCATATTTCAGTCCATCTTACTTTCAAATGCTCAAAGATCTCCAATTGCTCAAAGCTACCTACCTCCTAAACGAATGCCTTTGAACTAGGGTTTTGATCTTCTCAAAGAGAAATCAACTTCTGATACCTCAAGTGGACTCCATGGCCTCTCATATGATCAAAAGGGTCCTCATGCAAAGATTCAAACTCTGATTCACAAGATTGCCTAGACAAAAGCTCAAATAGTCAACAGTCGACTAGTTTGACCTAAAAGTCAACTGTGGTCAAAGTACAGTCAAAATTCCTGATTTTTGGTCAACATCCTTATTTTGAAGTATCATTCATCATTTGAGCTAGGATTGATCATGATTCATCAAGGAAAACTCTAAAATCATCAAAACTCAAACTTTCTAAATTAGGGTTTTTTGGACCTAAAGTCAACTGAACTCTGACCAGCCATAACTTTCACATGGAACATCATAAATTTTCCATCCAAAGCTCAATTTGAAGGAAATTGATTCCCTACAACTTTGTCTCTCACATGCCAAGGCTAGAAATGCACCATTTCGGAGATATGGGCCAATACATTACAGGTCCTCCAAAAAAGTCAACGAAAACACCTTTTGGGTCAAAGCTCATAACTTGAGCATGGAATATTTAATTGAGATGAAACCAAAAGTATCATTTAGAGGACACTCTAAGCTTTCTAAAAAGCTCAAGAAAGCTTCCATACAATAAAAATTGAAAGAGATATGAGGTGTACAAGTTGGCTAAATTTCAAAGGGTACATGAAGAAAATATTGATCAATCTTGGAAATTTTCCAAATGGGCTTATGTTTGCTTGATCCAAACTTGTCTTTAACATAAACCACGACCTCTAAAGCCTATTAAAATAGTGGCATGATTTTTATTTGCTTTTATCTTGATTTTTATTCTTTTTTAATCAAAATAAATCAAGATAAATGAAATAAAATATCGATTAAGGTATAGGCATTGCATGAATTTGATCAATATCAATGAAAGATCACTTTATATATTATTGGTTTCATGATTGAGGTATGATTGGCCAAAAAAAGAAGGTTTCCATATCATTTGAAAATCAAATTTCAATCTAAAAATATGGGAGATTTGATACAAGTTTGTAAACCCTAGTGCACTCATTTAAATACACACAACATGCTGCAAAAGGAAAACGAAAAAAATTGGAGGAGAGAGGCCAAGAAACTAGGGTTCTCACGTTTCTAAAAATATCAAAGAAATAAGGCTTTTGCGAATTCGGGTTTGAGTAGATTTCAACCAATTCAAAGCATCCCTTCCTCTTTCTGGACGTACCAGGAGAAGTTCCCAGCCCTCTTGGAGGTTCACTACGCGTCAGATCGCTCCAGGTAAGTTGCACCGTGTTGTAAGTATTCTCCTTCCTTCAAACTCACATAATCCACGTTATACATCGTATCCATGCTCATATTCATGTTCATATCCCTGTTTGGGAATGTTTGGAACGATTGTTTGTGAGTTTCGACGCCCAAATCGAGAGCCACCATTACTAGGGCAAAAAGAGAGTTTGTTTCGGTTTCAACAATTCAGGCTGTTTCAGACCATAAGGACCATGCCAATGGATTCGTAGTATCCTTTTTAGTGGATTTGGGTTGTCTTGGTTTGTGTTTGCTCATGATTTTTGCAGGTTTCAAAGTGGAGGACCGGCCATGGCGAATCGCAGCTAAATCCGCAGGTAAAGGCCTAGCAGACTCCGCAGGTGATTTCGTGGATACAAAGGTCAAAGATGACCACGTGTAGGGGTGGACTTATTGACTGCGTGTGTGTTTGAATTCCATTCGCTGGTCAATAATGGGGCTATCTCTCTCTTCGTTGATTGGGGCTCATGCGAAAATGGAGGGTCCCACACTGAATGTTTGTTGACTTTCATATTATTCCAACGTTTTCATATTTTAATTTTTGCTTTTGTTAAATTTATGACTAACATACATAGCACAGTTGGCAAAAGTGAGAGGAATGTATCGATGAGGTCCTGGGTTTGAGACCGGGTAAGGACCTTTATTTTTTAAAGCAATTGTTCCCCTTCTAATCCAATGCGCGCAAGCAACGCCAGACCACCATACGCCCTCAGTATCTCACCACTGGATGGACGCATGTTCATATCTGAAGGCCCAGGAAGCGCTTCCCTACCATAGACTCTCCAGGATGCATCACACCAGATCAAAAGCTAAGACTTTCTAATTTATTTATTTTATTTTATTTTATTTTTTTCGTCTTGCATTTATTTATTTTCTTTTGTTTTTCTCTTGTTTTGTTATAAATATTTATTTTCTTTTAACAAAACCTTTTTATTTATTTACCAAAATTCATATTTTTATTGTTAATTTTATAATTCCCTTTTTATCGAAAACTCGATTCTTCCAATTTTATCAAATAAAAATTATTATTTTGTATATACTTTTAATTAACTAATTAATTGAAAATTAATAATTAAATTTTTTGTTAACCTTGATTCATTTATAAACCCTAGAATTCTCAGGTAGGTGTTATCCACTAACGAATTTTTAAGCCTCATAAGCCTTTTAGGGTCACAATAAGTTTTTTGAAATAACCCTTTAGGGTTTATAAACTTTTTAGGGGTTCGTAATCAATTAGGGTTTAAATCAGTTAATGCACTCACATTTTAGTTCCTTGTGCCCAATTTTTCAGGATTAATCAGGACTCTTCAGCCATGCGCCATATCAATCGAAAAGCTGAGTTTCTAATCCTTTTTCTGTTTAAATATCATTTTAATGTTTTTTTTATTATTTTGCCTTTTGCCCAAAATAGATTACTTCCCAATGAATCATTCATACAATCACCCCTATTATTTTTTCTTTTAATTTTCAGAGTTGATCAAGGGTTCGAGGAAGATCAAGGCTCAAGATAATTAAACTAATTATTCATCCCTCTTATTTTCTGCTTTTATTCCCCATCCCCGCAGGTGTTTATTGTAATAGCTAGGAAATTTTATTTCTGCTTTTATTTTATTTTAATTGCGTGGTTAGTAATTTAGGGAGTGATAACCATGAATTAAACGTAGATCACCTAATTACAAGATAAATGTCATTGAAATTAACCACATGATTGTGCACCCACACACCTTTAGGGTAACCCTTCTTGTTGCCTGTTGCCTTATATTGTTGCCTTGTTGCCTCTAAGTATACTAAATAGTCAAGTCCCTCGATTCCGAGGATACCTAAAGCAATGTTGCCTGTTGCCTTCAAAGTTGTTGAAACTCCCTCGAGGTTGCCTTATAAAGAATAATTGTCCCAATTGCTAAGGTATCCTCGCCTGTTGCCTAAAAAAATTAATGACTATTATATCCTTCCCTTAGACTACCTGCCCTTTTTATGGCATGGGACAGTCTTGTGGCGAACGATTATTCTCGATGACCCTTAAACATCCAATTGAAAGACTTCCTGCCCTCTCATGGAATGGATAGACCCTTTCGCCCTGAAAAGCTAAAAGAACGAATTTTAAAACTTAGGGTAGTTGCTACTAATTGCTTGCTCTAAAAATTCAAATTACTTTTCACACCTCCTTTTCAAAACGATTTCCAAAAGGCTACGGTTATTTACAAGCTAAAGTCCTTATTCAAAAATATTTTCTAAACACACACGACACTTCAAACATTTCAAACAATTCAAAAGTGAGATAAGAAATTAAGAGCCCATGGATAACCATGGATGCAAAGGGTGCCTTACACCTTCCCTTTGTATAACTTACCCTCCGAACTCAAAATCTTTTCAAAAGGTCTTTTTCTGTTCTTTTAGCCTTTCTATAAATTGGATAAAATAAAAGTCGGTGGCGACTCTTGCTTACCGCGACATTTCAAATAAAGTCAGTTCACCGTATTACAGAACTGGCGACTCTGCTGGGGATGCTTTCGAATAAAAGAGGGGTTACCTTAAAGCTTAGGATCACTTTAATTGTTTGATTTGTTTGATTTATATTCTAAAGGTTGTTTTGGGTATTTTGCTGTGTGAAAGGTCCTACACCCGGATCTAGTGTACCTTAGGTATGTGGCAAGAGACCAGGGAAGCTGTACGACATGTATCGTTATGGTTGAACTGGTGGCCACCGTTAGTGCGACGCTTTGGTTTGTCCTGATGGCCCTTGAATATGATCGAGGAGACATTTGGCTACCGTGTGGTGTCATAAGCACTAATTCGCCCTTAGAACCTTAGTTAAACTTGACTTTGGCTTATAGGAAGTATCGAGATAGCTGGCTTTGGATTCCTGACCGAAGCCGGTTGATACTCGATGCTACACTTATTGAGATTGGACTCTAGGGATGCTTTTGGCTGGCCGATCGAGTGCCATGTTGAGACAATGCTCGCGAGAAAGATCAGGGATATGAGCACCATAGAACCCGGTTACTATTCTAGGACAGGTTGAACCAACTAAACGTCGGTGGAAAGGGTATTTACCTACGAACTTCATGCAAGCCTTTAAACCTAAGGACATTTGTGTGACTTGTTTGTTCTTGCTACTAACCCTTTGGTTTCTTGCAGGTTTTTCTTGTGGGACTCACTCGTCCTTACTATCTTACGCTTTGCCTGATGCATTGCATTCGCATAACATCATGACATCATAACATCATAACATCACATGTTAACTAACCTTACAAGCATCTTAGGAATTTAGAGCGCACAATTTCAGGTGCTCTTATCAAGGACTGAATTCCCAATCAAGGGGCAGGAGGATTTACTTTCCTCTAGCCATTTGCCTTCTGAATCAGAGACACTATACCTATCGAGGGGCAAGAGGATTTATTTTCCTCTATCCATATACTTTCAAATTTAGAGGTATCCCGAATCAGAGGCTATGACCCACTGGATATGGTGAGCTTGATTCCCATAGAAGAACATCCAAGAATCAGAGTTTTTCAAACGAAGACGCGACTAGATCATTTTCTAATGTTGTTAACTAAATTCCTAAAGGTCCTTGAAAACATTGCATCTGCATTCATAACATCGCATAACAGGTTTCTACAACAGGTCTCTCATCTTCTCTCGCTGTTTATTTCAGCACAAATGGATCTCGAGCAATCAGTCCAAAATCTTCAGGCTCAGAACAACCAGTTCCGAGAGATGATCCTTAACTTGGCCAAGGGGCAAGAAGAATTGAAGGCACTTTTGATCGAGAAGGAGAAGAATCAACATAAGCATCAAGGTAGTAAAGATAATCGGAAATCCAAACCTAAGCGGTCATTTACTCCATTGCACATGCCGCTGTCTCAAGTTCTGCAACAACTGCTCAATCAGAACTTGATAACACTATTGCCTCCATATTCAGTTCCTACAAATCCTGCTCCTGGGTACAAGTATAATGCAAGATGTGCTTATCATTCGAACAACCCTGGTCATGATACTGAAGATTGTGGACCGTTGAAGCATAGGATTCAAGACTTAATTGACGACGAGATCATTAACTTCAACTCACCTGAGAAGCCTTATATGGATAATGCTATGTACAACCAGAAAGGTCGCAATGAACGCGACCTACCTGTTGAAGCAGTTCCACAACAACGAAGCAAACCAGGTGCACCTAGGCGTCAGTTTACAAAGATCAATATGTCGCTGGCTCAGGTATTGCAACATCTGCTGAAGGCAAACTTGATTACTATAAGGGATCCTCTGGTGAAGCCCAACACTTCCGCTCATGGCTATAAACCCAATGCGAGGTGCGCATATCATTCCAATAGCCCTGGACATGATACGAATGATTTTTGGTCATTGAAGAATAAGATCCAAGATATGATTGATGCTCGAGAAATCGAATTCAACCCTCCCAAGACTCCTGTAGTGATCACTGCTCCCATGCCTAATCACGACAAGACTGATTATTGTCTAGAAGGATGGACTTTAAGATTATTAGTTTTACTTTCAGTCGCAATTTCTTTTTTCTGTTTGTTTAAACATTCGACTTATGATAGACATGATCTGTTTTAATAATCATCATCAGTGCATTGCATATGTTTGTCTTGAATAAATTATTTCGCTATCACTCATTTTAAATTATGACTTTACTTTGCATATGTTTTGTGATATTCAACTTCTGCTAAGCTGTAAGCCTTTTAAGGGAGGATGACGAAAATGATACCGCAACCTCATACAGTATGCTTTTGAACGGACTATGTTGATGATGTACAGGCATTGTTTCAATTCCTAAATAGTGGAGATATAAGGATGTTAATCCCTCGTCAACCCCGTTTGAGCCGAAGAAGTAGAAGTTTCTTTCTCACACAAATTAAACCCTTAATCATAACCTGGGGCAGGGTAGTTACTCAGTTAACTCGATTGTACTAGCTGTTGTTTACACAAATAATGATGGGTTCCCGCAACCATTAAGTCAGGCAGTCAATGTCCACCAAAAAAAGAAAAGATGTTAAATCAAAACCTATGAAGGAGACTTATCAAAAATCAAAAACATCCCGCTGACTGTAATCTCAAAATAAATAGTTCAGGCAAAAGTTAGGGATAACAAAGTCAAAAAGGAGGTTGCTAAAAACCCTCGACAAAAGAAAACATTTCAAAAGAGGTCACTACAAATCCCCGACAAAAAGAAAGTATTACCAAAAAGGATGACTGTCTGTCCAAATAAAAGTTTCGGTGCTCTAGCCATCATCAAATATCAATGTTACAACTTCAAGCTTTGCTAAAGGCTTAAACACAGAATTAACTAAGCATAGGATCGAAGAACATCACGAAGATTGGGATGGGTACGAATAAATTTTGAGCCGTTATCCTTTGTTTCTTAAATCGTGAACCAAGCCACGTTACAACCCTTGAAAGTCCTAACTGAAGCATGGTTAGTTCGAAAGCATACTGCCACCAAAAAGGTATCCTGACTCCTTAAGGTTTACCACAAACGCTGAGTTGGTGTTTTTCTTTTTACAAACATCACGTTTTTATAAACATCACGCTTTCACATTTCCGGTTTTAATGTGTTTAACAAACTCAAGACAAGACATATGCATCGCATCTCATGAATTCATTATTAAACACATTCTGCTACATAATTTCAAATGTTAGCATCAGAAAGAATCTGTACAGGGTAAGACTAATGATCAAAAGTCGTCGCGGCAGATGAAACTATTCTAGCAGCAGCATCTCTTATAACTGACTCAGTTGACTAGAAGTCAACGTATACAAGGGGCATGCCACGTTTTTCCCGATCAATCTGGGGCAATCAAGTCAAGATTCCAAGAATCTCTCAAAGGCCAAACAGTCAAAGGCATACATCCCAAGTGGGTTTCAAACTATTTCCCGATCAATCTGGGGCAATCAAGTCAAGATTCCGAGAATCTCTCAAGGATGCCAAAACAATCTGGGGCATGCATCCAAGTAGATCTGAAGCTACTTCTCAATCAACATGGGACATTGTCCTGGGCCTATGATTACTAGAGGCATGTCTCCCATAGTGCACATCTCATAAAGTCCCCGCGAGGCGAATCTTTCCAAAGTCACTACTAGCAGGGCAAATCTATGCAAGTCCAGTTTGACATCTTGATCGATACTCAGTAGTGAGTCCTAATCAATATAAGTCCAAGAATAGAAAGAGCTATAAATCACTGGGGGCAATATTCAAATCATCCATGCCTTCCCACAAAGCCGGTTTCACAAGATCATACCCCCACAGAGTAATCATTAAGAAGATATCTTCAAATGTTCTCGTCCCAACAAAGACTTAGTTCCTCAACTGAGTTTACATCTTTGACACTGCTGGTTCCCCTATACTATTCTCTTCTCCAAACAAGGTTATTCATCTCTCTTATCCCCAGTCAGGGTACATCAAGATCAATCATTCAAATGGCTCTCATCCCCAAGCAGAAATCATAAATCCCCAGCTACACATCTTAAAAACAAGATCAAATATCCAAGTCACAATGATACAGGGATTTATTTTCTTAGAACAACATCAGTCATACATCATATACATCACATACATATTCATACATTGCATACATTACTTCATGATAAACATACGGGTTTCTCATTTATTTGGAGAGACTCGTCATATAATACATGCATCATGACATTGCATATTTCTAACTTTGTTTTCAGGTTCCGCCTCGACAAGCATTCCTCTCAGATATAATCGAGCTGAAGATTCATTCTGACAAGCCTTTTACATTCCAAAACTTCATCAAATAACTTATCAACTCTAACGTGCAAGCATTCTCTATCAGATATGGTCTAATGTATGACCCGTTCCGGTATTCTCAGTCAGATATGGTCTAATGTATGGCTTGTTCTGGCATTATCCTTCAGATATGGTTTAATGAATAACTCGTTCTGACATCCTTCATCAGATATGGTCTAATGTATGACTCGTTCTGGTATTCTCCTTCATATATGGTTTAATGAATAACTCGTTCTGATGTCCTACTTCTAGATATGGTCTAATGTACGACTTGTTCTGGTATCCTTCCTCAGATATGGTCTAATGTATGACTCATTCTGACACCCTCCAACAGATATGATCTAATATTCTCCTTCAGATATGGTTTAATGCATGACTCGTTCTGACGTCCTCTATCATATATGGTCTAATGTATGACCCGTTATGGTATTCTATTTACAAGATCTAATTCTATCATCACGAACGGTGTAGACGCGATCATCTCTCCAAGATCTAATTCAGTTACTACGAACGGTGCTGACACGATCAACCTTCCAAGATATAGCTCTATCATCACAAACGAGGTAGACGCAATCAACTGTGAAAGTCTAAATTCTGTTACTACGAACAGAAATGACACGATTAACATTCAACAACTACTTCTCAACACTTCAAATTCAGATATAATCTAACGTACGATTCATTGTGACTTTCAAAACTTATCGAGACAGATGGCATCTTTAAGCCCATCACAATCAAATCCCAAGAATCTGGATGGCATCTTTAAGCCCATCTCCGACAATACTCTTCTTAGATGGCATCTTTAAGCCCATCTCCTACAAAAAGTACCTACTTCAGATAGGGCAAATTCCTGGGTATTATAGTGTTCAATCCTCTTCTACCTTCAGATTCCGACAGGCACACAAGCCAATCTACATCCTCAGGTATAAGAAGATTGAACAGGGGCAGCTGTCATACCCCGGAATTTGCCCATCATATTTAATCATATTTCAGTCCATCTTACTTTCAAATGCTCAAAGATCTCCAATTGCTCAAAGCTACCTACCTCCTAAACGAATGCCTTTGAACTAGGGTTTTGATCTTCTCAAAGAGAAATCAACTTCTGATACCTCAAGTGGACTCCATGGCCTCTCATATGATCAAAAGGGTCCTCATGCAAAGATTCAAACTCTGATTCACAAGATTGCCTAGACAAAAGCTCAAATAGTCAACAGTCGACTAGTTTGACCTAAAAGTCAACTGTGGTCAAAGTACAGTCAAAATTCCTGATTTTTGGTCAACATCCTTATTTTGAAGTATCATTCATCATTTGAGCAAGGATTGATCATGATTCATCAAGGAAAGCTCTAAAATCATCAAAACTCAAACTTTCTAAATTAGGGTTTTTTGGACCTAAAGACAACTGAACTATGACCAGCCATAACTTTCACATGGAACATCATAAATTTTCCATCCAAAGCTCAATTTGAAGGAAATAGAATTCTCTACAACTTTGCATCTCACATGCCAAGGCTAGAAATGCACCATTTCGGAGATATGGGCCAATACATTACAGGTCCTCCAAAAAAGTCAACGAAAACACCTTTTGGGTCAAAGCTCATAACTTGAGCATGGAATATTTAATTGAGATGAAACCAAAAGTATCATTTAGAGGACACTCTAAGATTTCTTAAAAGCTCAAGAAAGCTTCCATACAATAAAAATTGAAAGAGATATGAGGTGTACAAGTTGGCTAAATTTCAAAGGGTACATGAAGAAAATATTGATCAATCTTAGAAATTTTCCAAATGGGCTTATGTTTGCTTGATCCAAACTTGTCTTTAACATAAACCACGACCTCTAAAGCCTATTAAAATAGTGGCATGATTTTTATTTGCTTTTATCTTGATTTTTATTCTTTTTTAATCAAAATAAATCAAGATAAATGAAATAAAATATCGATTAAGGTATAGGCATTGCATGAATTTGATCAATATCAATGAAAGATCACTTCATATATTATTGGATTCATGATTGAGGTATGATTGGCCAAAAAAAGAAGGTTTCCATATCATTTGAAAATCAAATTTCAATCTAAAATTATGGGAGATTTGATACAAGTTTGTAAACCCTAGTGCACTCATATAAATACACACAACATGCTGCAAAAGGAAAACGAAAAAAATTGGAGGAGAGAGGCCAAGAAACTAGGGTTCTCACGTTGCTAAAAATATCAAAGAGATAGGGCTTTTGCGAATTCGGGTTTGAGTAGATTTCAACCAATTCAAAGCGTCCCTTCCTCTTTCTGGACGTACCAGGAGAAGTTCCCAGCCCTCTTGGAGGTTCACTACGCGTCAGATCGCTCCAGGTAAGTTGCACCGTGTTGTAAGTATTCTCCTTCCTTCAAACTCACATAATCCACGTTATACATCATATCCATGCTCATATTCATGTTCATATCCCTGTTTGGGAATGTTTGGAACGATTGTTTGTGAGTTTCGACGCCCAAATCGAGAGCCACCATTACTAGGGCAAAAAGAGAGTTTGTTTCGGTTTCAACAATTCAGGCCGTTTCAGACCATAAAGACCATGCCAATGGATTCGTAATATCCTTTTTAGTGGATCTGGGTTGTCTTGGTTTGTGTTTGCTCATGATTTTTGCAGGTTTCAAAGTGGAGAACCGGCCATGGCGAATCGCAGCTAAATCCGCAGGTAAAGGCCTAGCAGATTCCGCAGGTGATTTCGTGGATACAAAGGTAGAAGATGACCACGTGGAGGGATGGACTTATTGACTGCGTGTGTGTTTGAATTCCATTCGCTGGTCAATAATGGGGCTATCTCTCTCTTCGTTGATTGGGGCTCATGCGAAAGTGGAGGGTCCCACACTGAATGTTTGTTGACTTTCATATTATTCCAACGTTTTCATATTTTTATTTTTGCTTTTGTTATATTTATGACTAACATACATAGCACATTTGTCAAAAGTGAGAGGAATGTATCTATGAGGTCCTGGGTTCGAGACCGGGTAAGGACCTTTATTTTTTAAAACAATTGTTCCCCTTCTAATCCAATGCGCGCAAGCAACGCCAGACCACCATACGCCCTCAGTATCTCACCACTGGATGGACGCATGTTCATATTCGAAGGCCCATGAAGCGCTTCCCTACCATAGACTCTCCAGGATGCATCACACCAGATCAAAAGCTAAGACTTTCTAATTTCTTTATTTTATTTTATTTTATTTTTTTTAGTCTTGCATTTATTTATTTTCTTTTGTTTTTCTCTTGTTTTGTTATTAAATATTTATTTTCTTTTAACAAAACCCTTTTATTTATTTACCAAAATTCATATTTTTATTGTCAATTTTATAATTCCCATTTTATCGAAAACTCGATTCTTCTAATTTTATCAAATAAAAATTATTATTTTGTATATACTTTTAATTAACTAATTAATTGAAAATTAATAATTAAATTTTTTGTTAACCTTGATTCATTTAAAAACCCTAGAATTCTCAGGTAGGTGTTATCCACTAACGAATTTTTAAGCCTCATAAGCCTTTTGGGGTCACAATAAGTTTTCTTAAATAACCCTTTAGGGTTTATAAACTTTTTAAGGTTTGTAATCAATTAGGGTTTAAATCAGTTAATGCAGTCACATTTTTCTTCCTTGTGCCCAATTTTTCAGGATTAATCAGGACTCTTCAGCCACACGCCATATCAATCGAAAAGCTGAGTTGCTAATCCTTTTTCTGTTTAAATATCATTTTAATGTTTTTTTATTATTTTGCCTTTTGCCCAAAATAGATTACTTCCCAATGAATCATTCATACAATCACCCCTATTATTTTTTCTTTTAATTTTCAGAGTTGATCAAGGGTTCGAGGAAGATCAAGGCTCAAGATAATTAAACTAATTATTCATCCCTCTTATTTTCTGCTTTTATTCCCCATCCCCACAGGTGTTTATTGTAATAGCTAGGAAATTTTATTTCTGCTTTTATTTTATTTTAATTGCGTGGTTAGTAATTTAGGGAGTGATAACCATGAATTAAACGTAGATCACCTAATTACAAGATAAATGTCATCGAAATTAACCACATGATTGTGCACCCACACACCTTTAGGGTAACCCTTCTTGTTGCCTGTTGCCTTATATTGTTGCCTTGTTGCCTCTAAGTATACTAAATAGTCAAGTCCCTCGATTCCGAGGATACCTAAAGCAATGTTGCCTGTTGCCTTCAAAGTTATTGAAACTCCCTCGAGGTTGCCTTATAAAGAATAATTGTCCCAATTGCTAAGGTATCCTCGCCTGTTGCCTAAAAAAATTAATGACTATTATATCCTTCCCTTAGACTACCTGCCCTTTTTATGGCATGGGACAGTTTTGTGGTGAACGATTATTCTCGATGACCCTTAAACATCCAATTGAAAGACTTCCTGCCCTCTCATGGTATGGATAGACCCTTTTGCCCTGAAAAGCTAAAAGAACGAATTTTAAAACTTAGGGTAGTTGCTACTAATTGCTTGCTCTAAAAATTCAAATTACTTTTCACACCTCCTTTTCAAAACGATTTCCAAAAGGCTACGCTTATTTACAAGCTAAAGTCCTTATTCAAAAATCTTTTCTAAACACACACGACACTTCAAACATTTCAAACAATTCAAAAGTGAGATAAGCAATTAAGAGCCCATGGATAACCATAGATGCAAAGGGTGCCTTACACCTTCCCTTTGTATAACTTACCCTCCGAACTCAAAATCTTTTCAAAAGGTCTTTTTCTGTTCTTTTAGCCTTTCTATAAATTGGATAAAATAAAAGTCGGTGGCGACTCTTGCTTACCGCGACATTTCAAATAAAGTCACTTCACCGTATTACACTATTCATAGGGGACAATGGTTTACATTATAAATGGGTCTTGAAGACCAAAGAAAGAGGGAGAGACGCATGAATAACACAAAAAGGAATGAAAACAGAGAGATCAGATAGCAGCCCAACAATGGTCGCTATTCCTTGTACACTTTAAGAGACACCTCAAATATCTCATTAACACAGTACAGTTACGGTCTCGCCTGGTTTACACACCGGGGAGATTATCCAAATAATATTATTTGCAAGAAATTTTGGCGTCCACTGTGAGGCCAGCAAAACTTTTCTCAGTCACGCAAATCATACCTAAACAATCATCTTTTTCCTGGGTGATTCACATTGGAACCATGGTCTTACCATAACAATGTCGTTCCCGATCTCAAGATCAATACACTCACCTTCTAACACCATGGAACAATGAATAATATCCTCTACCCATCATGATCAATTGATAATCGAATCCTCTTTCAATATTATTTCTACAATTCCCTGTTATTCCAAACTACTATTCATCTTTGCAATTGAAGGATCAAGTTATGATCGCAATATCGAAAAATTCCAAAACAACCATCTGAACAACAGAATCTTTATCCTAATCTGACTCTAAGACGACAACTACAGGGGTTAGTTAGGGGAAATGCTCAAGATATCACTGGTTTATTTAAATGATATTGTTAGTTCGATGGTGAGACGGTTAATTAGTGAAGACAACACGATTTCCGATGTTGAAACCGGCCTCATGGCAGATCAAATTATCTCAAACTTCTAGAAATCTTCTCAAATTTGGTGAGCTCGATATCATATAAAGGAATTCGAGAGGGGAGATCAGAAACGACAAACTCGCGTTGTATCATTCAAGCCAGGAACGAAGAACTGAGTTGAAGGATGCTGCCTTAGCCTATGTGGATATTTAAACATTAAGAATGAGTCGAGTCCTACAAATCATTGGGGCTACAAATTATTTGCATTGCTGTTGTGGGAGGGTTTTACCTCCACCACCGGATGAGCATAGACATATGCCATCATCCACCAAAGTAGTGTCCAAAAGTCCTTTAGATATCAATGTTCCATAGAGTTTCGATACGATAAAAGGGAGGAAAATATATGTATATGTTGGTGATTTTAGTATCATCAATGTATTTTGGTAGTAATGTGATTTACTGTAGGCCGATGCAATTATGCGTTAAGCTTGAAACGAGTTAGGGTAGTGCGGAGTGCACGCTCGTAGAGCCAAACGTGCAATTGAACCAGGTCAGCGGGCGGGGTGCGGGGCAGCGCCCCGTTCGAAAAATTCGTTTGAATAGTTGCACCCTTTCCCAACCGACATAACCGTTTTACCGAACAGGTGTGTCGTTTCCCAACAGACATAACTGTTTTTACCGAACAGGTGTGTCATTTCGGTTTCTATTGTTGATCTCCTATATAAGGAGTCATTTGGCCTCGGTTTCGGATACGAAAAAGATACTTTCTCTACATTCTGATCTGTTCTCTATTGTTAGAAACAGATTGTTCTTCGAGAATTATCCCCGCAAAGATTTCGTGAACCCATACAAGAATAGGGTCGAAATACTTTGTTCGGAAAGTGAACGAACACGATTCTTGAAGATATCCAGGATTATCATACCAATCTCTAACAGTATATATATTAGCTGGCTCGGGATATAAGCTTATCGAGCACAAGGAAAGAGAGGATCACATCGTCGGCACCGACATCAAAAGATAAGTGATTTTTCGAGCATCATATCTATCCAAGAATAATCTGTTATTTGTTACTTAAATGTCATACTTGTTAGGTTTATTAGGATTTGGTTAAGGGTTATTACTCACACACATTATAACACGTTTATACTAGCCATTTATAAGTGAAAACTTCAACTTGTTTTACATATTGCTATCCTCTTATCTAAGTTTGGATTTATATATAATGCTCATATTTTTAACATTAGAAATACGTTACAGAATGTGTGTTTTTGATTATTTTCCCTATACTTATGCGCGTGATAAGTCTTTAGATTGTATGTACAAATTTAGAACCTCATTCTAAAGAATTATGTGTTTTAGGAGCAGTATATATGAAGGGTAGATCTCAGGTGTTCGAAACATTCATGATTTATCTTTGAAAAATGATATATGACATTAAAAATTGACACTACATCGTATACACTTTAAAGTATTTATATTATTTTAATTTTTTAATGTATTTATGTTTAAAACTATTTTGGTTAATAAAATATTAAAATTTGGTTAATACAGTTTAAAGTTTGGTTTAATATACATACAGTTCAGACTTTGGTTAATATTAAGTATAAAATTAGTTAATATAATACATAACTTGGTTAATAAATTCTCAAACATAAAAAGAATATTAAATAATAAAATAAAATTGATTAATATAATATAAAGTTGGCTAATATATTTATAATTTAGTTTCAAAATATAGGTAATAGTATACATTTTATTAGTCAATAAAGTAATGAAAATGATTAATAAATTATAAGTAAAACAATCTAAGCACTAATAGTTCCACCTACATAAACCACCGATCTATGTTCCACCTTTCATGTTATCAGCAATCTATGTGTTTATAGAGATCAAACTGTACGTCAGCAAACTTTTCCAAATCCAAAAAACCTCAGCAAGTCAATATAGATCTAATGAACTTAACATTTTTTTTACTAATTACCAAGTTTCCTATATCAGTATCTGCAGTCTTTTGGTCCCAGTCTCACTACAATTTACAGAAAGAGTTTCAAGCAATCAGTTAAACAAGCTTTATTCTATTTGCAAATTATGCCAAATTTGAAATTATGTGTCTTACATATTTTGTAATCAATGACAGAATATTTGCGGTTTAAAAAGTACTATGTCTCTTTGCTCTAGTCCTATCCTATACAATGTCATTAAGAAAAAATGAATATTTAGAAATTAGTCTTCTAAGGTTACATACCATGCTCTCGGACGCCATATACAAAACCATCACTCTAAGGGTATGTTTGTTTTTAGAGAAGTAAAGAAGAGAGAAGTAGAAGAGAGAGAAGTAGAGAAGAGAGTGTCTATTTCTTTTGCTTGGTACATGAGAGAAGTTAAAGAGAGAGAAATAAAAGAGATCAAATGCTTGTATCCTCATTGCAAACGAGGTAGTCGATGACGCTAAGAGGAGAGAGAAAGAAGTCTTACTCTTTAAAGCAGATTTTGAAAAGGCTTACGATTCGGTAGACTGGAAATTTCTAGACGTCACGATGGAAAAGATGGGGTTTAATGGAAAATGGCGAGGGTGGATATCTAAATGTTTACGGACAGCTTCGGTATCAGTTTTGGTGAATGGGAGTCCTACAAAAGAATTTCAGATGGAGAGAGGTTTGAGGCAAGGGGATCCTCTATCCCCTTTTCTCTTTTTGTTGGCAGCAGAGGGATTCCATGTGATGATGGTTAAAATCATACAACAAAAGCTCTTTGACGAGTATGAGGTTGGAAAAGATGAGGTGAAGGTGTCGCATATCCAATACGCCGACGATACTATAATTGTGGGTAAAAAGATTTGGAAGAACATTTGGGCAATCAAAGCAAAACTCCAACTGTTTGAGTTGATTTCTGGGCTTAAAGTGAATTTCCATAAGAGCTCATTGATTGGAGTTAATATCCATCGTGCGTGGTTGGAAGAGGCTGCCGATGTTCTAAATTGTAGGGTTGGGACAGCCCCCTTTAAATATCTCGGGCTTCCGGTAGGGGGCAATCATAGGAGAGTGGGATTGTGGAAGGTAGTGGTGGATACTGTGCGAAGGAGACTGAATACATGGAACAATAGTGATCTCTCAATCGGGGGACGTATTATTCTTCTGAAGTCGGTCTTAATGGCAATCCCTGTGTACTTCCTTTCCTTCTTCAAGGCTCCGGCAGGTATCATTTATCAAATTGAATCTCTGTTTAAAAATTTTCTTTGGGGAGGGGGAGCGGAAAGGAGGAAAGTGAATTGGGTTAAGTGGGATAAGATATGTCGTGAGAAAGAGGAGGGAGGGTTGGGGATTAAAAACTTAAAGGCGTTCAACTTAGCATTACTAGGAAAGTGGAGATGGAGATTTTTAATTGAAAAGGGTTCGTTGTGGGTTAGAATATTAGAGTCTAAGTATGGGGGGTTGGTCAAGAAGCGGGTAGGAGGGAGAGACTTAAGTCGTTATGGTGGAGAGACCTTCAATCCATTGATAGTGGGGAAGGCGGTTTCAAAGGTCAGTGGTTTGAGGAAAATGTAGCTAGAGAAATTGAAGATGGAGCGCATACAAGGTTTTGGGGAGATCCTTGGGTTGAAGGGAGAAGTTTGAAGAAAGTATATCCGGAGTTATATGGGTTAGCTCTAGACAAAGAAGTCACAGTTAGAGAGTCGTTTAGGAAGGAGGGAGAGGAGTATGTGTGGATTGATAGATGGACGTCTATCTTAAATGAGGACAACCGTAGATTAAAGGAGGAAATCGTAGGAAAGATTCGAGGGCTAACACTGAAGGAAAATGTGGCCGATTGGTGGACATGGGCCAAAAAGACGTATTCTGTGAAGGAAGCTTATGCAGAGATTTTGGAAGGATCACACTTGCAGAATTCCGAAGACCAGGGTGTTAGACGCTGGCCTTAGGATCTAGAGGGGGGGTGAATAGATCGTACACAGTTTTACGGATTTAAACGACTTTTCAGCGGAAGTGATTCTGAATCGACTCGCGTCTATTCCGAACCACTATCGAAACGATTATATATGTGTTTAAAAACCAGTCAAAGACTTGAGGTAAATGATAAGAGTATATGTTGCAGAATCAAGGCGTTTCTCTTATTGAAAATCAGATTAACTTTTTGTATGATGGACAATGTTTGCAATGCAGTAAGAGTGATAGAAACAAATATACAAACACTTGGTGATAATGATCAAATTGAAGGTAATTCAATGTGTGATGGATTGTGATGTTTATGTACGTTCTTAGTTCACAATCTTAACACTCGAATCGTTGATCAATTTGCTATTATAACCAAATATGAACAGAATGTAAATGAAAAAGTAAAAGCGACAAGAACACGATATTTGTTTAGGCAGTTTGTCGATCGTCCTCGCTACGACTACGTCTGCCCCCAATTCCAAATTGAAATTGGGTAATCTTTCATTAATGTTGAAAGTAGTATATACAAAGAAGATAACAAAGCGATAAACGATAAACCAATTATGTCGATCCTTTGAATCTTCTTCCCCCTTAATCTTGAGCAAGATCAAGGTTATCCAAGAGCTTCACTTTGATTCCCTTCTGCAGTGTCTTGATTCCTTGAACTCCCCGTTCCTCAATCGTTACACTCAGCCGAATCCTCAATGAACGCCTCTTGATAAAAACCCCCAAGAACCACCCGTCGTGGAGGACAAAACCCGCAGATTTTATTCACCAACAAACCCCACAAACCTTCACCCACTAGGAATCTTCAATTCCGTTCCATGGACGTTATCGAACTCATCACTAACCCACAACGCAAGAATGATTATGTGTAATTGTGTTGGAGATGATGAAGAACGAAGATGAGAAGCGTTTGTGTATCTTTCAGTCGTTGGTGTTGCTTGAATAATTACCCTTGCACAATATATATGATAGCTTAACAGTTGGAGATGAGAGAAACAGAATTTTTGGCATTCTTGATCAGTTAGGTCGACCTCTTGTAGTGCTTAGGTCGACCTAGCAGAGCTTGCAGAATTTTGCTCCCAGTTAGGTCGACCTGTTTAAGGAGTAGGTCGACCAGAATCCTCTTCAAATGCATTCTGGGGACATTTTCTCAGATTAGGTCGACCTAGTTGTTGTGTAGGTCGACCTAACAGGCTGGTATGTAAAATTCATCAATTTAGGTCGACCTAAATGGTGTGTGAGTCGACCTAGCAGGAGTATATGAATTTTTCTCCATTTTAGGTCGACCTGGGTTGATGGTAGGTCGACCTAACTGCTGCTTTTCTGCATTCTTCTTGTTTTGCTTGTGTTGAGTCGACCTTTATGCATAGTAGATCATCCTGTGCTTTCATGAGTGATTAAATGCTTTGCTTTTCCGATTCCTCCTTGTTGTTTGGATGCTCATTTGAGTTTGCCATAAATCAAAAACATCTTAGAGTGTAATCTTGTATTCACATACTCCCCCTTTTTGATGATGGCAAACCAATAGTCAAAAGCTTTGGTAGTAAGTGACACAGACTCAACAAGGCTCCCCCGTACATCCAGCATCTATTTCTCAACCAAGCAATCTCTCCACAAAGCTCCCCCGTACACTCAGCATCTATTGTATCTATCTCCCCCTTTGACAACATCAAAAAGAGAAACAAAGAAAACAGAGTAGGAGAGTAACAAGAGAAATAAAGAATACCGGTAGTCATAGAGATAGATAACATGTAAATGGTGAAATCATAAGAACTAAACATGTTTTAAAGAAAACCAACAACATACATAGTAGTTCAAGAGATTAATAAAAGAAAACAGAGAGTACTACATCATATAATGTTTTTAACAAAAAAAAGCTTAATGACATGAAATGCAATGAAATGATGATATGATAAACAATATGTCCTAACGCCTGCCCCTTCTTCCTCTTCCTCTTTGAAATGTATGAGGTCGATCTTCTTCAACCTGTTCCAACAAATCCAGCACAGACATGTTAAGAGTGTTGAAGCTTTGGCTTATGTTAGCATGGCGATGCAATGCCGTTTCCTCAAACTGATTCTGCCTCAATACGGAGTTGGATGCAAACGTCTCAAAATCGTTCTTTTGTTCCTGAACCAAGCCGTACAACGATTGATATTGACGTTGTTGTTCCTCATATCTATCTTGTTGAAGCTGCTGCATTGTTTGAAATTGAAGCTGTTGAGTTTCAAAGTTCTGCTGTTGTTGAAGTTGCATAGCTTCAAGCATAGATATTATGTTGGATTGATCAGGAGGAGGTGGAGCAGTGTATCCCCAAGGAATTTCTTCCTCTTGAGACGGCACATATTGTTAGAACAAGATTTGTTCTGATCAATTATCTTAGTTTTGATGATAACAATAATATGAATTTTGCTTAAGATAATATGGTACTCTAATCCAATGCAATTTCCTTTTCAAGAAATATATAAAGAGTATGCATAATTCAGCGCTCAGAAGCTTTGTCTCAAGGGTTCAGCATGCAACATCAGAACATGGTCTGGCAAGACATCAGAAGATGGTCGAAGCAGAATCAGAACATGGGTCTATGGAAGCATCAGAAGAACATGAGATCAGAAGCACTGAAGTTCTGATGGTATCACGCACAGAAGCACTTCAAGGTCAGAAGATCAGAAGATGCTTTGCACCAAGCTGTTTGACTCTGATGATATTCAAACGTTGTATTCACAAACATCAGATCAGAAGGAAGTACAAGTGGCAAGCTACGCTGACTGACAAAAGGAACGTTAAAAGCTATTAAAGGCAACGTCAGTAGACACAGCGTGAACAAGGCTCGAGGTAGTTGACAAAAGCGTATAACATTAAATGCGATGCTGTACGGAACACGCAAAGCATTAAATGCACTCAACGGTCATCTTCTCCAACGCCTATAAATATGAAGTTCTGATGAGAAGCAAGGTTAACGATTCTGAACAAAAACAACTCATATTAACTTGCTGAAACTCTGTTCTATTCAAAGCTCAGAATCTTCATCTTCATCAAAGCTCACTACATTGCTGTTGTAATATATTAGTGAGATTAAGCTTAAACGTTAAGAGAAATATCACAGTTTGTGATTATAGCTTTTAAGAAGCAATTGTAATACTCTTAGAATTGATTACATTAAGTTGTAAGGAACTAGAGTGATCGTGTGGATCAGAATACTCTAGGAAGTCTTAGAGGGTATCTAAGCAGGTTGTAACTAGAGTGATCGTGTGGATCAGAATACTCTAGAAAGTCTTAGAGGGTATCTAAGCAGTTGTTCCTGGAGTGATCAGTGTGTGATCAGAAGACTCTGGAAGACTTAGTTGCTGACTAAGTGGAGAACCATTGTAATCCGTGCGATTAGTGGATTAAATCCTCAGTTGAGGTAAATCATCTCTGCGGGGGTGGACTGGAGTAGTTTAGTTAACAACGAACCAGGATAAAAATAACTGTGCAATTTATTTTTTATCTGTCAAGTTTTTAAAGCTACACTTATTCAAACCCCCCCTTTCTAAGTGTTTTTCTATCCTTCAATTGGTATCAGAGCGCCGGTTCTAAGGTGCAAGCACTTAACCGTGTTTAGAAAAGATTCAGGAAGAGAAAAACGCTTCAGTAAAAGCTGGCTGATGAAACTGCAAAGTCTACACCTACATCTGGCTCTGCTGAGCAACACAACGGTAACAATGGTTATACTAGACCGCCGGTATTTGATGGTGAAAACTTTGAATACTGGAAAGATAAACTGGAAAGTTACTTTCTTGGTCTAGATGGTGATCTATGGGATCTTCTGATGGATGGTTACAAACATCCAGTAAATGCCAGTGGCGTAAAGCTGACAAGGCAAGAAATGAGTGATGATCAGAAGAAGCTTTTCAGGAATCATCATAAATGCAGAACTGTTTTGCTGAATGCTATCTCTCATGCTGAGTATGAGAAGATATCTAACAGGGAAACGGCCTATGACATATATGAGTCCTTGAAAATGACTCATGAAGGAAATGCTCAAGTCAAGGAGACTAAAGCTCTCGCTTTAATCCAGAAGTATGAAGCCTTCAAGATGGAGGATGATGAAGACATTGAAAAGATGTTTTCAAGATTTCAAACTCTTACTGCTGGATTGAGAGTTCTTGACAAGGGATACACCAAGGCTGATCACGTAAAGAAGATCATCAGAAGCTTACCCAGAAGATGGGGTCCTATGGTAACTGCATTTAAGATTGCGAAGAATCTAAATGAAGTCTCTTTGGAAGAGCTGATCAGTGCCCTGAGGAGTCATGAAATTGAACTGGATGCAAACGAGCCTCAAAAGAAAGGTAAGTCTATTGCATTAAAATCCAATATCATGAAATGCACTAACGCTTTTCAGGCTAGAGAAGAAGATCCTGAAGAATCAGAATCTGAAGAAGAAGATGAACTGTCCTTGATCTCCAGAAGGCTAAATCAACTCTGGAAGAACAAGCAAAGGAAGTTCAGAGGCGTCAGAAGTTCAAAGAAATTTGAACGTGGAGAATCTTCTGATGACAGAAGATTTGACAAGAAGAAGGTCATGTGCTATGAATGCAATGAGCCTGGACACTTCAAGAATGAATGTCCAAAACTTCAGAAGGAAAATCCCAAGAAGAAGTTTCATAAGAAGAAAGGTCTTATGGCAACCTGGGATGAGTCAGAAGATGATTCAGACTCTGAAGATGAGCAGGCTAACTGTGCGCTGATGGCGACAGAAGATGACGGATCAGAATCTACATCAGAATCAGATTCTGAAGAGGTATTCTCTGATCTTACTAGAGATGAGTTAGTTTCCGGTCTAACAGAACTTCTGGAATTCAAGTCTCAGATTAGTCTCAAATACAAAAAGCTGAAAAAGCTATTTGAATTTGAAACAAAGAAGCTTGAGTTGGAGAATTCTGAATTAAAAGAAAAACTTTTAAAATTATCCAATAACGTTGGATCTCCTTCTGATTCAGAAAAATCCACTCCTAGTCTAAACCATATTCTGAAAGAATATGATTTAAGTTTCAGGAAGTTCTTATCTAGAAGTATTGGCAGAAGTCAGCTAGCTTCTATGATATATGCTGTGTCTGGAAACAAAAGAGTCGGCATTGGTTTTGAGGGTGAAACCCCATACAAACTTGAACCTGTTGATGAAATGAAATTCACATACAAGCCATTGTATGATCAGTTCAAGTATGGCCACTCCCATGATATTAGGCACACTTCACATGCTCAAAGTTTTCACATAACACACACCAAAAAGCATGTGACACAACCTAGGAAATATCATGAAACTCACATTAAAAATTATCATGCTGTTCCTCCTATTGCTTACAATGTTAAACCCAAGTTCAATCAGAACTTGAGAAAATCTAACAAGAAAGGACCCAAGAAAATGTGGGTACCTAAGGATAAGATTATTCCTATTGCAGATATCCTTGGCTGCAAAAAGGACAAAGCACAACATGTCGTGGTACCTGGACTCTGGATGCTCACGACACATGACAGGAAGAAGGTCTATGTTCCAAGACCTGGTGCTTAAGTCTGGAGGAGAAGTCAAGTTTGGAGGAGATCAGAAGGGCAAGATAATTGGCTCTGGAACTATAAAGTCTGGTAACTCTCCTTCCATTTCTAATGTACTTCTTGTAGAAGGATTATCACATAACCTCTTATCTATCAGTCAATTGAGTGACAATGGTTATGATATAATCTTTAATCAAAAGTCTTGCAAGGCTGTAAATCAGAAGGATGGCTCAATCCTATTTACAGGCAAGAGGAAGAACAACATTTATAAGACAGATCTGCAAGATCTTATGAGTCAGAAGGTGACTTGTCTTATGTCTGTTTCTGAAGAGCAGTGGGTCTGGCACAGAAGATTAGGTCATGCTAGTTTGAGAAAGATTTCTCAGATTAACAAACTGGATCTTGTCAGAGGACTCCCTAATCTGAAATTCAAATCAGATGCTCTTTGTGAAGCATGTCAGAAGGGCAAGTTCTCCAAACCTGCATTCAAGTCCAAGAATGTTGTTTCTACCTCAAGGCCATTAGAACTCTTGCACATTGATCTGTTTGGCCCAGTCAAAACAGCATCTGTCAGAGGGAAGAAATATGGATTAGTCATCGTAGATGATTATAGCCGCTGGACGTGGGTAAAATTCTTGAAACACAAGGATGAGTCTCATTCAGTGTTCTTTGATCTCTGCATTCAGATTCAATCTGAAAAAGAGTGTAAAATCATAAAGGTCAGAAGTGATCATGGTGGTGAATTTGAGAACAGATCCTTTGAAGAATTCTTCAAAGAAAATGGTATTGCCCATGATTTCTCTTGTCCTAGAACTCCACAGCAAAATGGAGTTGTAGAACGAAAGAATAGGACTCTGCAAGAAATGGCCAGAACCATGATCAATGAAACCAATATGGCTAAGCATTTCTGGGCAGAAGCAATAAACACTGCATGCTATATTCAGAATAGAATCTCTATCAGACCTATTCTAAATAAGACTCCTTATGAATTGTGGAAGAATAAAAAGCCCAACATTTCATATTTCCATCCTTTTGGATGTGTATGCTTTATTCTGAACACTAAAGATCATCTTGGTAAGTTTGATTCCAAAGCACAAAAATGTTTCCTTCTTGGATATTCTGAACTCTCAAAAGGCTACAGAGTATACAATACTGAAACATTGATTGTGGAAGAATCAATCAATATCAGGTTTGATGATAAGCTTGGTTCTGAAAAACCAAAGCAGTTTGATAATTTTGCAGATTGTGATATTGATATATCAGAAGTTGTTGAGCCAAGAAGCAACGCATCAGAAGCAGAGCTTCTCAGAAGCAAAGAATCTGAAGATCAAGTATCAGCTTCTCTGGAGAATCTAAGCATTTCTGAAGAACCATCTGTCAGAAGATCATCCAGACTCATCTCTGGTCATTCAGAAGATGTCATTCTTGGAAAGAAGGATGATCCAATCAGAACAAGAGCATTCCTTAAGAACAATGCAGACTGTCAATTAGGCCTTGTATCTTTGATCGAGCCAACTTCTGTTGATCATGCTCTAGAAGATCCAGACTGGATAATTGCTATGCAAGAAGAACTGAATCAGTTTACAAGGAATGATGTTTGGGATCTTGTTCCTAGACCAGATGGATTCAATATAATCGGTACAAAATGGGTCTTCAGAAACAAGCTCAGTGAGAAAGGTGAAGTGGTAAGGAACAAAGCCAGACTGGTGGCTCAGGGTTATAGTCAGCAAGAAGGGATTGACTATACAGAAACCTTTGCACCAGTGGCCAGGTTAGAATCTATTCGTCTATTAATTTCATTTGCCACTCAACATAACATCACTCTCTATCAGATGGATGTTAAGAGTGCCTTCTTAAATGGTTATATAGATGAAGAAGTTTATGTCCATCAACCTCCTGGTTTTGAAGACTCTATGTCTCCTAATCATGTTTTTAAACTAAAGAAATCGTTGTATGGATTGAAACAAGCTCCCAGAGCTTGGTATGAACGCTTAAGTTCTTTCCTTCTGGATAATGGTTTCACTAGAGGAAAAGTGGACACTACTCTCTTTTGTAAAACCTTTAAAAGGGATATTTTAATTTGTCAAATATATGTAGATGATATTATTTTTGGAACATCTAATGCTACACTTGGAAAGGAGTTTGCTGAGTCTATGCAGGCTGAGTTTGAAATGAGCATGATGGGAGAACTCAAGTATTTCCTTGGAATACAAATAAATCAAACATCAGAAGGAACGTATGTTCACCAAACCAAGTATGTGAAGGAACTTCTGAAGAAGTTTAATCTTCTAGACTGCAAAGAAGCCAAAACTCCTATGCATCCAACATGCATCCTAGGTAAGGATGAGGTAAGTAAGAAGGTAGATCAGAAGTTATACAGAGGTATGATTGGATCTCTTCTATATTTGACTGCTTCTAGACCTGACATTCTGTTCAGTGTTTGTTTGTGTGCTAGATTCCAATCAGATCCTAGAGAATCTCATTTAACTGCTGTTAAGAGAATTCTAAGGTATCTGAAAGGTACTACTAATGTTGGCTTAGTTTACAGAAAATCTAAAGAATACAACTTAGTAGGATTCTGCGATGCTGACTATGCTGGAGACAGAATTGAAAGAAAGAGTACTTCAGGAAGTTGCCAATTTCTTGGAAGTCATTTGATCTCCTGGTATAGCAAGAAGCAAGCAACTATTGCTCTATCAACAACAGAAGCAGAATATGTCGCTGCTGCTGGTTGCAGTACACAGATGCTCTGGATGAAGAGTCAGTTAGAAGATTATCAGATATATGAGAGTAACATTCCTATATTCTGTGATAATACTTCTGCTATATGTTTATCTAAGAATCCTATTCTTCATTCAAAGGCTAAACATATTGAGATTAAACATCATTTCATAAGGGACTATGTTCAGAAGGGTGTTATATCTTTAAACTTTGTGGATACAGACCATCAATGGGCTGATATCTTTACAAAACCCCTGGCTGAAGATAGGTTTAAGTTCATTCTGAAGAACATCAGTATGGATTTATGCCCAGAATGAGAAGATGAGAAGTTCTTACGTATGAGTATCTTCTGAAATGAATGTGGATTTTTTTAATCAGAAGTTCTGATTGAAATCTTTTAGAAATTATGATTCGGTTATTACTAACGTTTCATTGTCTAAGTTGATTCAGAACCTCTTTTAAAGCAAAACAGCTGTAACGTTTTATCTCGGGATGGTAAACCTGTCGTTACTGTTCATGGATAAGCGCGCGTGCAGTTGAAGGGACGCCGACCATAGGTAACTGTGCTAGTCACCTCATTTGTCTTTATTATCTCTCCTCATGTCACGTAACATTAAATGCTATCCATCATTTGTTTCATTTTATTTTCTTTTAAATACTCTTCAAACGCTTCTCCTTCCCTCTTATATTTTCTCTATTACACTCTGTCTCTGTTTTCCTTCTCTATCTCTTTGCATTCCTCATCAAGTTTTTTCTCTCTCTCTCCTGTTTTTTTTCTCTTGCTCAAACAAAGTTTTTTTTTTTAAAAATCCTAGTTCAAACCTAGCGTTCATCTTGAATCCTTTGTCTGGATCTCTTAATCATGCTCTAAGCCTGTTGAAGATCTATGACTCAAAGGCGGCAGATCTCTGCATATCTCGGGATGGCTCTCCTAATACCTCTCAAGTCAGACCTCTTCTTTGATGTTGTTATCAACTTTCACCCAAAGACAGAAAACTTTCTTGAGTTATGGGAAGAGGTTAAGAATGATATTCTTAACTTCTATGTTAAGAGAAAGCCCCGTTTGCAACAGCAGTTCTCTGTCTGTGAACTGTCCCTCTCTTCCTCTTTGGTCTCTGGGATCTCTCCTACAGTGGAGGTTCTAGTCTGGAAGACAAGAAGACCACAGGGATTCTTGATGGGTTGACACAGAATGTGTCTTGCTAGGGTTTTGTTTTTAATTTTTGTAGTCATTTCCTCTTGGGATGACGTTTTATGTATTTGCTAGGAATGTTTCTCATCTTGTTAAACATAAGAACCTTTTGTAATATCTTTTGATTATCAATGAAAAGTTTCTTTGTTTTTACATTCCAGTGATTTTATTTGTCGTTTTATTCATCTGAATCTTTTGAAATATTCTTTTTGATGTTATGACAAAAAGGGGGAGAAGATAAATGATAAATGATTTGATTAATCTATCAGTTGCTGGGTAAAGCTCCCACACATTTACTAACAAGAACTGCAAGTTCTATATGGTTTAAGTGTTTTGCAGGTATAAAGAAGTGAAGAGAATCTTCAAAGCAAACACAAGAAGCAAAACCATAAGAAGTGTTATTCTGTAAAAAGAATAAGCTCATGGAAACTGAAGCAAGCTAAGTGCTGTCAAGCTTCAGAAATCAGAAGCAAGAAAGAAGAATGAATCAGAAGCACTGATAATAGAATTTGATCCATATTTGTCTATTTGCTCTGACAAAATTCTATTTGCTCTGATACATTATTTTAGCCTATATGGCTCTGATACATATCATGTGTTCTAATATACATTTTATGTTCTGACTCGTTCATGCTGACTTTTGTCGTTTAGTTTTTGTTCTGTAACATTTCAGGATGTAGAGATGCTCTGATGATGCTCTGGTACATTCAACAATGTTCTGATACAAATCTAGCATGAAGTGATGTTGGTAGAAATTCAAAGCTCTGAAGCTATCCGAGGGAAGCAGAAATCAGAAGCTGTGAATGTTCTAAAGATCCAGAAAACTCAAGTTCTGAAGCTGTCCTAAATGGAAGCAGAAATCAGAAGCTGTGAATGTTCTGAAGATCAAAGAAATTCAAGTTCTGAAGCTGTCCTAAATGGAAGCAGAAATCAGAAGCTGTGAATGTTCTGAAGATCAAAGAAATTCAAGTTCTGAAGCTGTCCTAGATGGAAGCAGGAATCAGAAGCTGTGAGTGTTCTAGGGATCTAAAGAAATTCTAGTTCTGAAGCTGTCCAAATGGAAGCAGAAGTCAGAAGCTATGAATTCTCTGAAGACAGAAGCCTATGTGATCGTCTCTACCGAAATAATCAGGGAAGTCTTTTATTAAAGTTCTTCGAGTATTTATTTCAGGGGGAGATTATTTATCTCAGGGGGAGATTGTTAATCTCAGGGGGAGACATATTCATATGCTTATGCTATAGCTGTGTAATTTGTCTTTTGCCGTCTGCTCTTTCTGATCGCAAATTCATATCATTTATATATGTTTTTGTCATCATCAAAAAGGGGGAGATTGTTAGAACAAGATTTGTTCTGATCAATTATCTTAGTTTTGATGATAACAATAATATGAATTTTGCTTAAGATAATATGGTACTCTAATCCAATGCAATTTCCTTTTCAGGAAATATATAAAGAGTATGCATAATTCAGCGCTCAGAAGCTTTGTCTCAAGGGTTCAGCATGCAACATCAGAACATGGTCTGGCAAGACATCAGAAGATGGTCGAAGCAGAATCAGAACATGGGTCTATGGAAGCATCAGAAGAACATGAGATCAGAAGCACTGAAGTTCTGATGGTATCACGCACAGAAGCACTTCAAGGTCAGAAGATCAGAAGATGCTTTGCACCAAGCTGTTTGACTCTGATGATATTCAAACGTTGTATTCACAAACATCAGATCAGAAGGAAGTACAAGTGGCAAGCTACGCTGACTGACAAAAGGAACGTTAAAAGCTATTAAAGGCAACGTCAGTAGACACAGCGTGAACAAGGCTCGAGGTAGTTGACAAAAGCGTATAACATTAAATGCGATGCTGTACGGAACACGCAAAGCATTAAATGCACTCAACGGTCATCTTCTCCAACGCCTATAAATATGAAGTTCTGATGAGAAGCAAGGTTAACGATTCTGAACAAAAACAACTCATATTAACTTGCTGAAACTCTGTTCTATTCAAAGCTCAGAATCTTCATCTTCATCAAAGCTCACTACATTGCTGTTGTAATATATTAGTGAGATTAAGCTTAAACGTTAAGAGAAATATCACAGTTTGTGATTATAGCTTTTAAGAAGCAATTGTAATACTCTTAGAATTGATTACATTAAGTTGTAAGGAACTAGAGTGATCGTGTGGATCAGAATACTCTAGGAAGTCTTAGAGGGTATCTAAGCAGGTTGTAACTAGAGTGATCGTGTGGATCAGAATACTCTAGAAAGTCTTAGAGGGTATCTAAGCAGTTGTTCCTGGAGTGATCAGTGTGTGATCAGAAGACTCTGGAAGACTTAGTTGCTGACTAAGTGGAGAACCATTGTAATCCGTGCGATTAGTGGATTAAATCCTCAGTTGAGGTAAATCATCTCTGCGGGGGTGGACTGGAGTAGTTTAGTTAACAACGAACCAGGATAAAAATAACTGTGCAATTTATTTTTTATCTGTCAAGTTTTTAAAGCTACACTTATTCAAACCCCCCCTTTCTAAGTGTTTTTCTATCCTTCAATTGGTATCAGAGCGCCGGTTCTAAGGTGCAAGCACTTAACCGTGTTTAGAAAAGATTCAGGAAGAGAAAAACGCTTCAGTAAAAGATGGCTGATGAAACTGCAAAGTCTACACCTACATCTGGCTCTGCTGAGCAACACAACGGTAACAATGGTTATACTAGACCGCCGGTATTTGATGGTGAAAACTTTGAATACTGGAAAGATAAACTGGAAAGTTACTTTCTTGGTCTAGATGGTGATCTATGGGATCTTCTGATGGATGGTTACAAACATCCAGTAAATGCCAGTGGCGTAAAGCTGACAAGGCAAGAAATGAGTGATGATCAGAAGAAGCTTTTCAGGAATCATCATAAATGCAGAACTGTTTTGCTGAATGCTATCTCTCATGCTGAGTATGAGAAGATATCTAACAGGGAAACGGCCTATGACATATATGAGTCCTTGAAAATGACTCATGAAGGAAATGCTCAAGTCAAGGAGACTAAAGCTCTCGCTTTAATCCAGAAGTATGAAGCCTTCAAGATGGAGGATGATGAAGACATTGAAAAGATGTTTTCAAGATTTCAAACTCTTACTGCTGGATTGAGAGTTCTTGACAAGGGATACACCAAGGCTGATCACGTAAAGAAGATCATCAGAAGCTTACCCAGAAGATGGGGTCCTATGGTAACTGCATTTAAGATTGCGAAGAATCTAAATGAAGTCTCTTTGGAAGAGCTGATCAGTGCCCTGAGGAGTCATGAAATTGAACTGGATGCAAACGAGCCTCAAAAGAAAGGTAAGTCTATTGCATTAAAATCCAATATCATGAAATGCACTAACGCTTTTCAGGCTAGAGAAGAAGATCCTGAAGAATCAGAATCTGAAGAAGAAGATGAACTGTCCTTGATCTCCAGAAGGCTAAATCAACTCTGGAAGAACAAGCAAAGGAAGTTCAGAGGCGTCAGAAGTTCAAAGAAATTTGAACGTGGAGAATCTTCTGATGACAGAAGATTTGACAAGAAGAAGGTCATGTGCTATGAATGCAATGAGCCTGGACACTTCAAGAATGAATGTCCAAAACTTCAGAAGGAAAATCCCAAGAAGAAGTTTCATAAGAAGAAAGGTCTTATGGCAACCTGGGATGAGTCAGAAGATGATTCAGACTCTGAAGATGAGCAGGCTAACTGTGCGCTGATGGCGACAGAAGATGACGGATCAGAATCTACATCAGAATCAGATTCTGAAGAGGTATTCTCTGATCTTACTAGAGATGAGTTAGTTTCCGGTCTAACAGAACTTCTGGAATTCAAGTCTCAGATTAGTCTCAAATACAAAAAGCTGAAAAAGCTATTTGAATTTGAAACAAAGAAGCTTGAGTTGGAGAATTCTGAATTAAAAGAAAAACTTTTAAAATTATCCAATAACGTTGGATCTCCTTCTGATTCAGAAAAATCCACTCCTAGTCTAAACCATATTCTGAAAGAATATGATTTAAGTTTCAGGAAGTTCTTATCTAGAAGTATTGGCAGAAGTCAGCTAGCTTCTATGATATATGCTGTGTCTGGAAACAAAAGAGTCGGCATTGGTTTTGAGGGTGAAACCCCATACAAACTTGAACCTGTTGATGAAATGAAATTCACATACAAGCCATTGTATGATCAGTTCAAGTATGGCCACTCCCATGATATTAGGCACACTTCACATGCTCAAAGTTTTCACATAACACACACCAAAAAGCATGTGACACAACCTAGGAAATATCATGAAACTCACATTAAAAATTATCATGCTGTTCCTCCTATTGCTTACAATGTTAAACCCAAGTTCAATCAGAACTTGAGAAAATCTAACAAGAAAGGACCCAAGAAAATGTGGGTACCTAAGGATAAGATTATTCCTATTGCAGATATCCTTGGCTGCAAAAAGGACAAAGCACAACATGTCGTGGTACCTGGACTCTGGATGCTCACGACACATGACAGGAAGAAGGTCTATGTTCCAAGACCTGGTGCTTAAGTCTGGAGGAGAAGTCAAGTTTGGAGGAGATCAGAAGGGCAAGATAATTGGCTCTGGAACTATAAAGTCTGGTAACTCTCCTTCCATTTCTAATGTACTTCTTGTAGAAGGATTATCACATAACCTCTTATCTATCAGTCAATTGAGTGACAATGGTTATGATATAATCTTTAATCAAAAGTCTTGCAAGGCTGTAAATCAGAAGGATGGCTCAATCCTATTTACAGGCAAGAGGAAGAACAACATTTATAAGACAGATCTGCAAGATCTTATGAGTCAGAAGGTGACTTGTCTTATGTCTGTTTCTGAAGAGCAGTGGGTCTGGCACAGAAGATTAGGTCATGCTAGTTTGAGAAAGATTTCTCAGATTAACAAACTGGATCTTGTCAGAGGACTCCCTAATCTGAAATTCAAATCAGATGCTCTTTGTGAAGCATGTCAGAAGGGCAAGTTCTCCAAACCTGCATTCAAGTCCAAGAATGTTGTTTCTACCTCAAGGCCATTAGAACTCTTGCACATTGATCTGTTTGGCCCAGTCAAAACAGCATCTGTCAGAGGGAAGAAATATGGATTAGTCATCGTAGATGATTATAGCCGCTGGACGTGGGTAAAATTCTTGAAACACAAGGATGAGTCTCATTCAGTGTTCTTTGATCTCTGCATTCAGATTCAATCTGAAAAAGAGTGTAAAATCATAAAGGTCAGAAGTGATCATGGTGGTGAATTTGAGAACAGATCCTTTGAAGAATTCTTCAAAGAAAATGGTATTGCCCATGATTTCTCTTGTCCTAGAACTCCACAGCAAAATGGAGTTGTAGAACGAAAGAATAGGACTCTGCAAAAAATGGCCAGAACCATGATCAATGAAACCAATATGGCTAAGCATTTCTGGGCAGAAGCAATAAACACTGCATGCTATATTCAGAATAGAATCTCTATCAGACCTATTCTAAATAAGACTCCTTATGAATTGTGGAAGAATAAAAAGCCCAACATTTCATATTTCCATCCTTTTGGATGTGTATGCTTTATTCTGAACACTAAAGATCATCTTGGTAAGTTTGATTCCAAAGCACAAAAATGTTTCCTTCTTGGATATTCTGAACTCTCAAAAGGCTACAGAGTATACAATACTGAAACATTGATTGTGGAAGAATCAATCAATATCATGTTTGATGATAAGCTTGGTTCTGAAAAACCAAAGCAGTTTGATAATTTTGCAGATTGTGATATTGATATATCAGAAGTTGTTGAGCCAAGAAGCAACGCATCAGAAGCAGAGCTTCTCAGAAGCAAAGAATCTGAAGATCAAGTATCAGCTTCTCTGGAGAATCTAAGCATTTCTGAAGAACCATCTGTCAGAAGATCATCCAGACTCATCTCTGGTCATTCAGAAGATGTCATTCTTGGAAAGAAGGATGATCCAATCAGAACAAGAGCATTCCTTAAGAACAATGCAGACTGTCAATTAGGCCTTGTATCTTTGATCGAGCCAACTTCTGTTGATCATGCTCTAGAAGATCCAGACTGGATAATTGCTATGCAAGAAGAACTGAATCAGTTTACAAGGAATGATGTTTGGGATCTTGTTCCTAGACCAGATGGATTCAATATAATCGGTACAAAATGGGTCTTCAGAAACAAGCTCAGTGAGAAAGGTGAAGTGGTAAGGAACAAAGCCAGACTGGTGGCTCAGGGTTATAGTCAGCAAGAAGGGATTGACTATACAGAAACCTTTGCA
Source organism: Vicia villosa (assembly GCF_029867415.1). Taxonomy (NCBI): domain Eukaryota; kingdom Viridiplantae; phylum Streptophyta; class Magnoliopsida; order Fabales; family Fabaceae; genus Vicia; species Vicia villosa. The sequence goes on along the minus strand of NW_026706326.1, from coordinate 96,021 downwards.
CCAGTGGCCAGGTTAGAATCTATTCGTCTATTAATTTCATTTGCCACTCAACATAACATCACTCTCTATCAGATGGATGTTAAGAGTGCCTTCTTAAATGGTTATATAGATGAAGAAGTTTATGTCCATCAACCTCCTGGTTTTGAAGACTCTATGTCTCCTAATCATGTTTTTAAACTAAAGAAATCGTTGTATGGATTGAAACAAGCTCCCAGAGCTTGGTATGAACGCTTAAGTTCTTTCCTTCTGGATAATGGTTTCACTAGAGGAAAAGTGGACACTACTCTCTTTTGTAAAACCTTTAAAAGGGATATTTTAATTTGTCAAATATATGTAGATGATATTATTTTTGGAACATCTAATGCTACACTTGGAAAGGAGTTTGCTGAGTCTATGCAGGCTGAGTTTGAAATGAGCATGATGGGAGAACTCAAGTATTTCCTTGGAATACAAATAAATCAAACATCAGAAGGAACGTATGTTCACCAAACCAAGTATGTGAAGGAACTTCTGAAGAAGTTTAATCTTCTAGACTGCAAAGAAGCCAAAACTCCTATGCATCCAACATGCATCCTAGGTAAGGATGAGGTAAGTAAGAAGGTAGATCAGAAGTTATACAGAGGTATGATTGGATCTCTTCTATATTTGACTGCTTCTAGACCTGACATTCTGTTCAGTGTTTGTTTGTGTGCTAGATTCCAATCAGATCCTAGAGAATCTCATTTAACTGCTGTTAAGAGAATTCTAAGGTATCTGAAAGGTACTACTAATGTTGGCTTAGTTTACAGAAAATCTAAAGAATACAACTTAGTAGGATTCTGCGATGCTAACTATGCTGGAGACAGAATTGAAAGAAAGAGTACTTCAGGAAGTTGCCAATTTCTTGGAAGTCATTTGATCTCCTGGTATAGCAAGAAGCAAGCAACTATTGCTCTATCAACAACAGAAGCAGAATATGTCGCTGCTGCTGGTTGCAGTACACAGATGCTCTGGATGAAGAGTCAGTTAGAAGATTATCAGATATATGAGAGTAACATTCCTATATTCTGTGATAATACTTCTGCTATATGTTTATCTAAGAATCCTATTCTTCATTCAAAGGCTAAACATATTGAGATTAAACATCATTTCATAAGGGACTATGTTCAGAAGGGTGTTATATCTTTAAACTTTGTGGATACAGACCATCAATGGGCTGATATCTTTACAAAACCCCTGGCTGAAGATAGGTTTAAGTTCATTCTGAAGAACATCAGTATGGATTTATGCCCAGAATGAGAAGATGAGAAGTTCTTACGTATGAGTATCTTCTGAAATGAATGTGGATTTTTTTAATCAGAAGTTCTGATTGAAATCTTTTAGAAATTATGATTCGGTTATTACTAACGTTTCATTGTCTAAGTTGATTCAGAACCTCTTTTAAAGCAAAACAGCTGTAACGTTTTATCTCGGGATGGTAAACCTGTCGTTACTGTTCATGGATAAGCGCGCGTGCAGTTGAAGGGACGCCGACCATAGGTAACTGTGCTAGTCACCTCATTTGTCTTTATTATCTCTCCTCATGTCACGTAACATTAAATGCTATCCATCATTTGTTTCATTTTATTTTCTTTTAAATACTCTTCAAACGCTTCTCCTTCCCTCTTATATTTTCTCTATTACACTCTGTCTCTGTTTTCCTTCTCTATCTCTTTGCATTCCTCATCAAGTTTTTTCTCTCTCTCTCCTGTTTTTTTTCTCTTGCTCAAACAAAGTTTTTTTTTAAAAATCCTAGTTCAAACCTAGCGTTCATCTTGAATCCTTTGTCTGGATCTCTTAATCATGCTCTAAGCCTGTTGAAGATCTATGACTCAAAGGCGGCAGATCTCTGCATATCTCGGGATGGCTCTCCTAATACCTCTCAAGTCAGACCTCTTCTTTGATGTTGTTATCAACTTTCACCCAAAGACAGAAAACTTTCTTGAGTTATGGGAAGAGGTTAAGAATGATATTCTTAACTTCTATGTTAAGAGAAAGCCCCGTTTGCAACAGCAGTTCTCTGTCTGTGAACTGTCCCTCTCTTCCTCTTTGGTCTCTGGGATCTCTCCTACAGTGGAGGTTCTAGTCTGGAAGACAAGAAGACCACAGGGATTCTTGATGGGTTGACACAGAATGTGTCTTGCTAGGGTTTTGTTTTTAATTTTTGTAGTCATTTCCTCTTGGGATGACGTTTTATGTATTTGCTAGGAATGTTTCTCATCTTGTTAAACATAAGAACCTTTTGTAATATCTTTTGATTATCAATGAAAAGTTTCTTTGTTTTTACATTCCAGTGATTTTATTTGTCGTTTTATTCATCTGAATCTTTTGAAATATTCTTTTTGATGTTATGACAAAAAGGGGGAGAAGATAAATGATAAATGATTTGATTAATCTATCAGTTGCTGGGTAAAGCTCCCACACATTTACTAACAAGAACTGCAAGTTCTATATGGTTTAAGTGTTTTGCAGGTATAAAGAAGTGAAGAGAATCTTCAAAGCAAACACAAGAAGCAAAACCATAAGAAGTGTTATTCTGTAAAAAGAATAAGCTCATGGAAACTGAAGCAAGCTAAGTGCTGTCAAGCTTCAGAAATCAGAAGCAAGAAAGAAGAATGAATCAGAAGCACTGATAATAGAATTTGATCCATATTTGTCTATTTGCTCTGACAAAATTCTATTTGCTCTGATACATTATTTTAGCCTATATGGCTCTGATACATATCATGTGTTCTAATATACATTTTATGTTCTGACTCGTTCATGCTGACTTTTGTCGTTTAGTTTTTGTTCTGTAACATTTCAGGATGTAGAGATGCTCTGATGATGCTCTGGTACATTCAACAATGTTCTGATACAAATCTAGCATGAAGTGATGTTGGTAGAAATTCAAAGCTCTGAAGCTATCCGAGGGAAGCAGAAATCAGAAGCTGTGAATGTTCTAAAGATCCAGAAAACTCAAGTTCTGAAGCTGTCCTAAATGGAAGCAGAAATCAGAAGCTGTGAATGTTCTGAAGATCAAAGAAATTCAAGTTCTGAAGCTGTCCTAAATGGAAGCAGAAATCAGAAGCTGTGAATGTTCTGAAGATCAAAGAAATTCAAGTTCTGAAGCTGTCCTAGATGGAAGCAGGAATCAGAAGCTGTGAGTGTTCTAGGGATCTAAAGAAATTCTAGTTCTGAAGCTGTCCAAATGGAAGCAGAAGTCAGAAGCTATGAATTCTCTGAAGACAGAAGCCTATGTGATCGTCTCTACCGAAATAATCAGGGAAGTCTTTTATTAAAGTTCTTCGAGTATTTATTTCAGGGGGAGATTATTTATCTCAGGGGGAGATTGTTAATCTCAGGGGGAGACATATTCATATGCTTATGCTATAGCTGTGTAATTTGTCTTTTGCCGTCTGCTCTTTCTGATCGCAAATTCATATCATTTATATATGTTTTTGTCATCATCAAAAAGGGGGAGATTGTTAGAACAAGATTTGTTCTGATCAATTATCTTAGTTTTGATGATAACAATAATATGAATTTTGCTTAAGATAATATGGTACTCTAATCCAATGCAATTTCCTTTTCAGGAAATATATAAAGAGTATGCATAATTCAGCGCTCAGAAGCTTTGTCTCAAGGGTTCAGCATGCAACATCAGAACATGGTCTGGCAAGACATCAGAAGATGGTCGAAGCAGAATCAGAACATGGGTCTATGGAAGCATCAGAAGAACATGAGATCAGAAGCACTGAAGTTCTGATGGTATCACGCACAGAAGCACTTCAAGGTCAGAAGATCAGAAGATGCTTTGCACCAAGCTGTTTGACTCTGATGATATTCAAACGTTGTATTCACAAACATCAGATCAGAAGGAAGTACAAGTGGCAAGCTACGCTGACTGACAAAAGGAACGTTAAAAGCTATTAAAGGCAACGTCAGTAGACACAGCGTGAACAAGGCTCGAGGTAGTTGACAAAAGCGTATAACATTAAATGCGATGCTGTACGGAACACGCAAAGCATTAAATGCACTCAACGGTCATCTTCTCCAACGCCTATAAATATGAAGTTCTGATGAGAAGCAAGGTTAACGATTCTGAACAAAAACAACTCATATTAACTTGCTGAAACTCTGTTCTATTCAAAGCTCAGAATCTTCATCTTCATCAAAGCTCACTACATTGCTGTTGTAATATATTAGTGAGATTAAGCTTAAACGTTAAGAGAAATATCACAGTTTGTGATTATAGCTTTTAAGAAGCAATTGTAATACTCTTAGAATTGATTACATTAAGTTGTAAGGAACTAGAGTGATCGTGTGGATCAGAATACTCTAGGAAGTCTTAGAGGGTATCTAAGCAGGTTGTAACTAGAGTGATCGTGTGGATCAGAATACTCTAGAAAGTCTTAGAGGGTATCTAAGCAGTTGTTCCTGGAGTGATCAGTGTGTGATCAGAAGACTCTGGAAGACTTAGTTGCTGACTAAGTGGAGAACCATTGTAATCCGTGCGATTAGTGGATTAAATCCTCAGTTGAGGTAAATCATCTCTGCGGGGGTGGACTGGAGTAGTTTAGTTAACAACGAACCAGGATAAAAATAACTGTGCAATTTATTTTTTATCTGTCAAGTTTTTAAAGCTACACTTATTCAAACCCCCCCTTTCTAAGTGTTTTTCTATCCTTCACATATTGCCAATTTGGATCCGTGTCATGAGCTATGTCTTCCATGGTTTGATCCTCATCATTTGCTATTTCTTGATCATTTCCCTCTTCCTCATTTCCTACATTGTTTCCAAACTCCGTGGGATCATCATAGTTGTAGATAACCTTCCCTGTTCCCTTTTGAATGAGATAATAGGTTTTCCTAACAGGATTCCAATGATATCCCATAAGAGTCAAGGTGGTTTGTGAGAATTCTTGGGATTGATGTATGCGAGTGTAGTGTAAGTGATCAAGTCGCATACCAAAGTGATTGACAATTGTTTGAATGATTGATCCATAACACAGGGCTGTAGTTTTCTGTTTGACCTCATGAAACTTAGCAGCTAGGAAGTGAGGCCAGTGTAAACGCGTTCTATTTTGCAGCAGATACATGAGCACCACTTCATTCCTTTCAATTCTCGAATATCCTCCTGCCCTTGGTCGAATGATTCTTGAGATTACCCAATTCAAGAGCCTAGGATCTCGCTTCAAATGACCGGCTGTTATTGTTTCATTAGATCTGTCAAATACGGAAGGGTCTTTGAGGATAGACTTCATGTAGGCCTCATGGTCATAGTTTCCCGGTACATCCCCGTCTACCATACGGAGTTCATCACCTACAATTTTCAGACCAAAGATACTAATCCAAACCCGTTTGTCAACAACATGTGACCTAGATCCCATTTTGAAACGGAAATTACAACCATCCCCTTTTGTAAATCCTGCATAGAAAGCCCTAACGGTATTTTCACAGTACGGGGTATCACATTGCACTAAGGGATGAATATTTTGATGTTCAATTAACGCAGCGACATCAGGGATATGCATGTTTTCGACGAGATTTGGATCATAAGTATATTGCTTAACAATTTTTCTTTTCATCTGCCACTTCTCAAAATTTTCTCTACAATCAGGATGAACAAGAGCACTTACCGGTTGAGATGATGAACTGGAAGCAATTTCCTTTCCTTTTCTTGATTTTGGAGGCATGGTTGGAGATGCTTTGTGTGAGAGGGATGATTTTTGGACAATTTTGAGTTTGAGGAATTAGGGTTAGCCGTACCAAATGTGATGAGAATGAGAGGGAATGCAAGAATGGAATGTTTTGAATGAATGAGAATGGGTCGGGTCGACCTAACAGACCCAAATCTGGAAAAATGACAGCAGTAGGTCGACCTAAAGTGAGGTTGGGTCGACCTAACAGAAGTAACAAAAAAAATGACCAATTTAGGTCGACCTAAATTGTGAGTAGGTCGACGCAACTGGACCTTTTTAGTTTCTGTAAAGAAGCTTCTTATGTAGGTCGACTCAAATACAGAGTAGGTCGACCTAAGTTTCCTTAAATGATGAAAATGCCTTAGAAATGTTTCTATATGATGTATTTTTGTTTTGTCATTTGCTTGAATGCACAAACATTGTATGTTATGAATGAAAATGATGAACACATATACATAAGTATTTGAGAAGAGTAGATAAGAACACATGAAGTCACTATAAGCATGTTAATTGATAGCATATTATAGCATCAATAAAAATTTTGGAAGTGAACAATAGACATGTTACCGCTTTCTCAATATGTAGGTGTTTTGTCATCATTGTGTGGAGTCTTCTTGTCAGTGTGCCATACTCCTAGATTTGATGATGAATTGTTTTGATGGAATGTTTCACAGGTTGATTTTTGCGAAAAACTCATCTAGTATCGATTACTTGATGTTCTCCCGGATGCGGGACATAGTCCCAAACAATATTCTGCTAATAATAGGTTTAAAATCTCTTTGCAATGCAACTTGCCAATTTGCACATCAAGTAATGCGTCCTATGTGTTTTTCGGATTAACTGTATTTGTAATGTATCTTATACATTTGCGATGGCCAGAGCACCTACATTTCCTCTGCCAAGTATGGTTCTTCAATCTGTCTTCATAGATGACATACCAAGAGGGGTATGTCTTCCTTTATGTGTCTTGAGCACCAGCTGTCAAGGAACCACCACCTTTCGGCGATGTCAAGACACATTTCCTGCGAAATTAAATTAGAGTGGAAGGTCCCCAATCTTCATTGGGTCCTCGATGGTGAGTACACAATTTGTTGCACTTAGGCAACCATTGAAATACTCCTTTAGGAACTAAAATTCTCCTAAATTTGCATTTTTCAATGGTATGTCCCTTTTTGCAACAATAATGACAGGTAATATGATGAGAATATGGAGTTTTGCTAGTTGATACTTTTGGTACAAAAGTGTATTTACTATATAAAGGAGTATACGATCTTTTGAACTTATTTGGATCAACCGAAAAAGTCACTTTTGGTTGTAGAGCCTTGTCTAACTTGGCTTTTAGATCTCTTACTTCTTTTTGCCAAATGTGACATGTCTCACAACCAAACCATGATGTAGGATGTAACGTCCCAGACTGCTTTGGGGATGATCGACTGACCCCACAAACCAACACGGGTCTTTTCAGCATGCTTTGACCTCACTCGCACGCTTTCTGGGAAACTTCCCAGAAGGTCACCCATCCCAATACTACTCCAAGTCAAGCACGCTTAACTGTGGAGTTCTTACGGAACAGGCTCCCGAAAAGAAGATGCATCTTGTTGGTATAGGTAGTACCCATCAATCCATATAAGCTTTCCTTCAACCATGCAGTCCCATACCTGCACGGCCTTATGATTCCTCTCATTCCGATGTGGCGACCACCCTTGCCTTCTCTGGCCTCGGGTGTTACATGCGGTGCAACCAACCCTAGCCTTCTCCGGCCTTGGGTGTTACATGCCCACCAGCTTCCGCATGGTTCGTCCTCGAACCACATCGTACTGGGAGAGGTCTGGCTCTGATACCATTTGTAACGCCCCAGACTGCTTTGGGGATGATCGACTGACCCCACAAACCAACACGGGTCTTTTCAGCATGCTTTGACCTCACTCGCACGCTTTCTGGGAAACTTCCCAGAAGGTCACCCATCCCAATACTACTCCAAGTCAAGCACGCTTAACTGTGGAGTTCTTACGGAACAGGCTCCCGAAAAGAAGATGCATCTTGTTGGTATAGGTAGTACCCATCAATCCATATAAGCTTTCCTTCAACCATGCAGTCCCATACCTGCACGGCCTTATGATTCCTCTCATTCCGATGTGGCGACCACCCTTGCCTTCTCTGGCCTCGGGTGTTACATGCGGTGCAACCAACCCTAGCCTTCTCCGGCCTTGGGTGTTACATAGGATCTATTTCAACTTTGTCCTTTTGAATGTCTAGCATAGATTGTTTTAAAGCTTCCATATCCTTTTCAGTTTTCTCAACTTTTGATTCAAGATATGAAAATATTTTCTTATTTGAGGCCAAAAGTTTGAAAGCTTTAATTGCATCTCTATGTAATTCTTCAAAAGCAAGTTTTAGTTGAGAATGAGATACCTTATCTACGAGTTCAGGTTTAAGATGACTTACAGCTTTCTTTTTCTTGTGTTGATGAGCCATGAAACATAGGTTTGCTGATTCTTCTTCATCGCTTGATGAGCTTTCACTAGATGAATCACTTTCCCATGCTATGTAGGCTCTTTTCGATTTGTTATGACCTTTGCTTTGGTTCTTCTTCTTTTCTTTCTTAAGGTATGGACAATCCGGTTTGTAGTGACCGGCTTTCCCACAATTGAAGCAAAGACCTTTGATTTTTCCCTTGTTGTCGTCATCTTGTTTGAACATGTTTGATTGCTTTCTATAGTTGATCAAGCCTTTGTCAGAATGTTTTGCTCCATTTTTCTTTAGATATTTGTTGTATCTTCGCACAAACAGTCCCATTTCCTCATCATCGGAGTCTTCGTCATCACTTGTGTCACTATCCTTTGGCTCTCGTTTTGAGGTCTTGGAGCTCGAAGCTTTTAGAGCTATTGACTTCTTCTCTACCTCTTTCTCCATGTTCTTTTCTTTCTTTGTCCTTTTCTCATGCATGTCAAGACATTTAAGGTGTTGTTCATGTTCCTCTAGTTTACCAAATAGAGTTGTGATGTCTAAAGTGTTTAGATCATTTGCTTCCTTTATTGCTGTAACTTTGGGTTGCCATTCCCTGTTCAAACATCTTAAGATTTTGTTAGTAGCAACTGCATTGGAAACAGGTCTATCAAGAGAATTTAACCGATTTTTCAGATGAACGAATCTCTTCTGCATGTTTTCGATGGATTCACCATCTTCCATGTGAAAGAGTTCGAACTCTTGAGTTAACGTATTGATCCTAGCTAGTTTGACGTCATCCGTTCCCTCGTGGGCAACTTGCAATGTGTCCCACATAGCTTTAGCTGATCTACAATGGGAAACGCGATAGTATTCATTGTTAGAACAAGATTTGTTCTTATCAATTATCTTAGTTTTGATGATAACAATAATATGAATTTTGCTTAAGATAATATGGTACTCTAATCCAATGCAATTTCCCTTTCAGGAAATATATATAAAGAGTACGCATAATTCAGCGCTCAGAAGATGTGTCTCAAATGGTTCAGCGTGCAACATCAGAACATGGTCTGGCAAGACATCAGAAGATGGTCGAAGCAGAATCAGAACATGGGTCTATGGAAGCATCAGAAGAACATGAGATCAGAAGCACTGAAGATCAGAAGATGGTATCACGCTCAGAAGCACTTCAAGGTCAGAAGATCAGAAGATGCTGTGCACCAAGCTGTTTGACTCTGATGATATTCAAACGTCGTATTCACAAACATCAGATCAGAAGGTAGTACACGTGGCAGACTACGCTGACTGACAAAAGGAACGTTAAAGCTACTAAAGGCTACGTCAGTAGACACAGCGTGAACAAGGCTCGAGGTAGTTGACAAAAGCGTATAACATTAAATGCAAAGCTGTACGGAACACGCAAAGCATTAAATGCATTCAACGGTCATCTTCTCAACGCCTATAAATATGAAGTTCTGATGAGAAGCAAGGTTAACGATCCTGAACAAAGACAATTCAAATTAACTTGCTGAAACGCTGTTCAACTCTAAACTCAGAATCTTCATCTTCATCAAAGCTCACTACATTGCTGTTGTAATATCTTAGTGAGATTAAGCTTAAATTGTAAGAGAAATATCACAGTTGTGATTATCGCTTTTAAGAAGCATTTGTAAACTCTTGAATAGATTACATTAAGTTGTAAGGAACTAGAGTGATCAGTTGATCAGTATACTCTAGGAAGTCTTAGCAGTTGGCTGAGCAGGAAGTCTTGGCAGTTAGCTGAGCAGGAAGTCTTGGCAGTTGGCTGAGCAGAAAGTCTTAGGAGTGAACTAAGCCTAGAGTGATCGTGTTGATCAGTAGACTCTAGAAAAAGTCTTAGGAGTGAACTAAGCAGTTGTTCCTGGAGTGATCAGGTTGTGATCAGAAGACTCTGGAAGACTTAGTTGCGGCTAAGTGGAAAACCATTGTAATCCGTGCGATTAGTGGATTAAATCCTCAGTTGAGGTAAATCATCTCTGCGGGGGTGGACTGGAGTAGCTTCGTTAACAGCGAACCAGGATAAAAATAATTGTGCAATTTATTTTTATTGTCCAAGTTTTAAAGTCACACTTATTCAATCCCCCCCCTTTCTAAGTGTTTTTCTATCCTTCAGTTGGCATCAGAGCGCCGGTTCTAAGGTGCAAGCACTTAACCGTGTTTAGAAAAGATTCAGGAAGAGAAAAACGCTTCATTTAAAAGATGGTTGATGAAAGTGAAAGAACTATACCTACACCTGCATCTACATCTGGCTCTGCTGAGCAATACAACGGTAACAATGGTTATACTAGACCGCCGGTATTTGATGGTGAAAACTTTGAATACTGGAAAGATAAACTGGAAAGTTACTTTCTGGGTCTAGATGGTGATCTATGGGATCTTCTGATGGATGGTTACAAACATCCTGTAAATGCCAGAGGCGTAAAGCTGTCAAGGCAAGAAATGAATGATGATCAAGAGAAGCTTTTCAGGAATCATCATAAATGTAGAACTGTTTTGCTGAATGCTATCTCTCATGCTGAGTATGAGAAGATATCTAACAGGGAAACGGCCTATGACATATATGAGTCCTTGAAAATGACTCATGAAGGAAATGCTCAAGTCAAGGAGACAAAAGCTCTTGCCTTAATCCAGAGGTATGAAGCCTTCAAGATGGAGGATGATGAAGACATTGAAAAGATGTTTTCGAGATTTCAAACTCTTACTGCTGGATTGAGAGTTCTTGACAAAGGATACACCAAGGCTGATCATGTAAAGAAGATCATCAGAAGCTTACCCAGAAGATGGGGTCCGATGGTGACTGCATTCAAGATTGCGAAGAATCTGAATGAAGTTTCTCTGGAAGAGCTTATCAGTGCCTTGAGAAGCCATGAGATTGAGTTGGACGCAAATGAGCCTCAAAAGAAAGGTAAGTCTATTGCATTAAAATCTAATATCAAGAAATGCACTAACGCTTTTCAGGCTAGAGAAGAAGATCCTGAAGAATCAGAATCTGAAGAAGAAGATGAACTGTCCATGATTTCCAGAAGGCTAAATCAACTCTGGAAGACCAAGCAAAGGAAGTTCAGAGGCTTCAGAAGTTCAAGGAAATTTGAACGTGGAGAATCTTCTGATGAAAGAAGATTTGACAAGAAGAAGGTCATGTGCTATGAATGCAATGAGCCTGGACACTACAAGAATGAATGTCCAAATCTTCTGAAGGAAAGTCCCAAGAAAAAGTTTCATAAGAAGAAAGGTCTTATGGCAACCTGGGATGAGTCAGAAGATGATTCAGAAGATGAGCAGGCCAACTGTGCGCTGATGGCGACAGAAGATGACGGATCAGAATCTACATCAGAATCAGATTCTGAAGAGGTATTTTCTGAACTTACTAGAGATGAGTTAGTTTCCGGTCTAACTGAACTTCTGGAACTCAAGTCTCAGATTAGTCTCAAATACAAAAAGCTGAAAAAGCAATTTGAATTTGAAACAAAGAAGCTTGAGTTGGAGAATTCTGAATTAAAAGAAAAACTTTTAAAATTATCCAATAATGTTGGATCTCCTTCTGATTCAGAAAAATCCACTCCTAGTCTGAACCATATTCTGAAAGAATATGATTTAAGTTTCAGAAAGTTCTTATCTAGAAGTATTGGCAGAAGTCAGCTAGCTTCTATGATATATGCTGTGTCTGGAAACAAAAGAGTTGGCATTGGTTATGAGGGTGAAACCCCATACAAACTTGAACCTGTTGATGAAATGAAAATTACATACAAGCCATTGTATGATCAGTTCAAGTATGGCCACTCTCATGATATTAGGCACACCTCACATGCACAAAGTTTTCACATAACACACACTAAGAAGCATGTGACACAACCTAGGAAATATCATGAAACTCACATTAAGAATTATCATGCTGTTCCTCCTATTGCTTACAATGTTAAACCCAAGTTCAATCAGAACTTGAGAAAATCTAACAAGAAAGGACCCAAGAAGATGTGGGTACCAAAGAAAAAGATTATTTCTTTTGCAGATTCTCTTGATAACAAAGAAGACATCATTCAACATGACTTGACACCTGGATTCAAGTTGGTCTCAACACTTGAAGGGAAGAAAGATTGTCTTTCAAGTTCTGGTTCTTAAATCTGTTGAAGAAACTTTGTTTGTAGGAATTCAGAAAAGAAAGTTTATTAGTCTTGGAACCATCTGTTTTGTTTGTCTCTAAAGCATTGGTGTTTCATTCTTGATTTTTCTGTTTGCTCTAAATGCTACAGAATATACAACATTGAAACATTAATTGTGGACAAATCAGTAAACATCTGTTTTGATGATAAACTTGTTTCTGATGAAACAAAGAGCTTAAGAATTTCTGCAGATACAGTTTTATCTTATCAGAAGCTGCAGAACAAAGAAGTGATCCTCCAGAAGCTGTGTATATCAGAAGTAATGGATCAGAAGATCATTCAGACTTATATCAGCACACTTCAGAAGGAGTATTTCCAGAAGAGAAACTTGATCAACTCAGAAGCAGTGATCAAAATTTGAAGGCGTAAAATCTCTCTGATATTTACAGCTGTCATCTATTATCAAATGATGAACACGTGTCTGTACGGTTTGTACAAAGCGTGCAGTTGAAAAGACGCCGACCTAGGTAACTGTTTTTAAATTATTTCATTTACCACGTTCTCTCTCCTCACGTCACTCATCATTTAATAAAATTGATTTCCTTTGATTCTGGAACTGTTCAATTTTTTTTAAATCCGTCCCTATATATGTTTTTCAAATCATATCATACATCTTTTTCGCTCCTTTGTCTCTCTCTCTTCTTGCATTCTCTCGTTTGAAAAGTTTTTAGCCGTTTTTCTAAAAACCCTAATCGAAAACCTAGTTCGCTTCTCTTGCTCGTTTTTGTTCATTCTGCATCAATGGCTGCTTCTTCATCTCATTTTGCTGGTTCATCTACTCTTCTTCATATGCACGATGAAACACACCAGGAACTCACCCCTGTTGTTGCATGCTCCATCCCCAAAGATAAATTGGAAGTTTTGTGTGAACTCATGGTCGACTTTGACAACCTTGAAGAAAATCAATTTCATCTTAAAGAAGACATCATATTTCAAGGATGGACCTCGTTGTTTGCTGAGTTCGTTGGACCTGTTTATCCGGATCTTGTCAAAGAGTTCTGGGTACATGCTGTGGTTGCACCAAAAGCTATTCTCTCCTTCGTCCATGGAAAGTCTGTCGTTGTTACTGAAAACATCCTAAGAAAGATGTTTGATCTGAAAAATCCTGAAGGGGCTTTTGAATCTGATCAAAGAGAAGATATGGAAGATATTCTATCCACTCTCTATTCAAATGTCAAGAAAACTACACATGTTAAGAATTTGAAAGATATCTACAGAATCTGGACAAAGATCCTTCTCGGGTGTTTCTACCATAGGAAATCAACTCATGCCCCGGACTTCATCAGTAATGATCAAAGGTATATTCTTTATTGCATTGCCACTCAGAAGAAGGTTGATGCGATTTACATTATCTTCAACCATATGTGGAAAGCAGTAAAGGATTCCAGAAATGCCTTCAGAAAGGAAAATGCTGGAACAACCATTCCTTTTGGTAGGATTATTACAAACCTTCTGATACATTCCAAGATTGTGGAAAGTCTGGAGTCTGAAGGTATCATCAAAGATCTTGCTGTCACCACTGGATCTTGTCTGAATGCCTTCTCTTTAAAGAAGATGAAAATCATTGACACTTTTCTCAAAGTTCCTGAACCTCTAGCTGGAACAAGAACCATAAGAGAACCAGTTCTGGCTGACTTTGAAACCTTCTTCAATAGTGAGGTACCTGAAGTAAAAACTGTTTATCTGAAATCTCTTGAAGAGAATAAGAGCTTCAAAGATCAAGACAAAGGTGCCCCTTTCAAAGTAAATCGCAAGAGGGAAGAAAGAACTAAAAGAAAGCATGATTATCCTTCTGTTGTCTCTAAGAAACAAGAGGTTTCTAAAAAGGTGATTGCTAATGTTGTTAAGGCCGTATCTGATGACTTTGAGAAAGAGAAAAAGAAGAAGAAGTCAAACAAAAATGATGAGATAGTTGAAGTTGTTGAAAAGAAGATAACCAAGAAGAGGAAAATGATTATTCAAAGCTCTGATGAAGACAATATCCCTCAAGAAGCTGAAAAACAACAAGAAGTTCAGGCTTATGCCAGAAGAAAAGAAATCTCTAGAGGCAAAGCAAAGTTTATTGAAGAGCCGAAGAGTAAAAAGCTGAAGAAAACGGAGGATGTGACCAAAGCGCTTCTGAAAGGTTCCAAAGGTATATGCATCTCTGAACCTATTTCTGTTCCTGTTGTTCGATCAGAAGTTACACCAATAGAAGTTGTACCTACCCCTGAACCAGAAAAAGCCTCATCAGAATCACCCGTTGTTGTCCATATTCTTACACCACCATCTTCCCCTATAACCATTCCTTCTTCACATGCAAACAAATCCAATTCTCTTCCTCCCTCACCATTTCCCCTTACAAAAACTCCACCATCTCCTCAATACATTCCGTCTCCTTCACCCTCCACTAATCTTGTCTCTGACCAAGTTGTTGACAATCTTGTTTTGAATATACAACCCCTTCAAACTCTCTTTCCATCTCAACCTTCTCCCTCCACCTCTCAAAACAATCCTTGTGATTCTCCTTTTCCAACCTCTGCATCACATGAGCAGCTGCTCCGTGATTGCAACTACACTCCCAAGCCTCGTCCTGAAGCTGAAGTGGTAGTGTTAGATTCTGATACTGAAGCAGAATCTTCTTATAGGTTGGATAGAGAACCTCATCCGTACTTCACTTCCAAACCTGCTTTTTCAAAAACCCAAATAAAATCCCGTCCCGTATATCCTATCGGTGTAGTTTTTGACAACATAAAGAGGAATCTCAGAAGTACCTTTGATACTCTCAGACTCGCTGAAAGTTCTGGATTGAATGATATTGCTATGCGAAATTTCTGGAGGATCTTTCGCAGAGAATCAGATGCTCTGTTTTTAGAACTTCAGGAAGCCTGTGTAGCTGCTGCCCCACGGCCTCGTGGAATTCTGAGGAATTATGAAGACTTCTGGTTTGCTCGCCTCAAAGGAAGATATCTTTTGGAAGAGAAGCCCTTTGTGGATGAATTGGAAGTATTGAGACTGGCTGCTGCAATGGAAGCAAACCCATGCAGGGACATGGTTATCTGGATTCCTGAGTACCCTGTTCTGCTTGGAGACTTCAAGACCTTATTTGACTTTCTGAGGGAAAACCCTTCTAAGAAAGACCCTAGCTTGGTCATTCCAGAAGTTGTTGATCCACCAGTAGTTGAAGGTCCTTCTGCTCCCAGGAATTTAGCTGCCATTCTTCAAGCTCTAGAGAATGGAGACTCTGAAATTCCTGCTGCAGAGTATGGAGATGCTTCTATGCAAGAAGCAGATGCTGAAGATCATGTTGCTAAATCAGACCCTGTTGAGGACATCCCAGCAAATGATACTTCTATGGAAGCTGCAGATCAACATGTCATTCCTGTGGTTGAAAGCGGTGAAACTTCCCTTGATGAACCTTCTCGTCTTGCAAGGACTCTAGAAGAAATTCAGAGGAGACAGGATGTGCAAAGCTCACTCAATGAGAAGTATGACGCTTTCATTGAAAGGCAAGAAGGACACAACAACGATGTTAAACAGATGCTGGCCAAGATCTTATCAAGACTAGGGCCATCTTAGATTGAGTCTGTGTCGTTTCTTTCTTTTCTTTGCATCTGTTTTGTTTCTGTGCATCTGATCTTTTCATCCTGTACTTTTGTACCCATTGGTTGAACCTAAATGAAATCATTTTCTTCCTCCATGTGTTCTGTTTTATTCATCTGAATCTTTTCTATTTTTTGATGATATGACAAAAAAGGGGGAGAAATACTGTGATAAATGATTTGATTAAATCTATCAGTTGCTGGGTAAAGGCTCCCACACATTCACTAACAAGAACTGCAAGTTCTATATGGTTTAAGTGTTTTGCAGGTACAGAGAAGTGAAGAAAATCATCAAAGCAAACACTAGAAGCAAAACCATGGAAACTGAAGCAAGCTGAGTGCTGTCAAGCTTCAGAGATCAGAAGCAAGAAAGAAGAATGAATCAGAAGCACTGATAATAGAATTTGAATATCATTGTCTATCCTGTTATGACAAAATTCTATTTGCCCTGATACATATAATGTTATGGCTCTGATACATTATTTGCTCTGATACATGTTCTTAGCCTAAATGCTCTGATACATTTGGCTCTGATACATATCATGTATTTGAATATACATTCTATGTTCTAACTCGTTCATGCTGACTTTTGTCGTTTAGTTTTTGTTCTGTAACATTTCAGGATGTAGAGATGCTCAGATGATGCTCTGGTACATTCAACAATGTTCTGATACAAATCTAGCATGAAGTGATGTTGGTAGACATTCAAAGTTCTGAAGCTATCCGAGGGAAGCAGAAATCAGAAGATATGAATGTTCTAAAAGATCCAGAAATTCAAGTTCTGAAGCTGTCCTGAATGGAAGCAGAAGTCAGAAGCTGTGAATGTTCTGAAGATCAAAGAAATTCAAGTTCTGAAGCTGTCCAATGGAAGCAGAAGTCAGAAGCTATGAATTCTCTGAAGGCAGAAGCTTATATGATCGTCTCTACCGAAATAATCAGGGAAGTCTTTTATCAAAGTTCTTCGAGTATTTATTTCAGGGGGAGATTATTTATCTCAGGGGGAGATTGTTAATCTCAGGGGGAGACATATTCATATGCTTATGCTATAGCTGTGTAATTTGTCTTTTGCCGTCTACTCTTTCTGATCGCAAATTCATATCATTTATATATGTTTTTGTCATCATCAAAAAGGGGGAGATTGTTAGAACAAGATTTGTTCTTATCAATTATCTTAGTTTTGATGATAACAATAATATGAATTTTGCTTAAGATAATATGGTACTCTAATCCAATGCAATTTCCCTTTCAGGAAATATATATAAAGAGTACGCATAATTCAGCGCTCAGAAGATGTGTCTCAAATGGTTCAGCGTGCAACATCAGAACATGGTCTGGCAAGACATCAGAAGATGGTCGAAGCAGAATCAGAACATGGGTCTATGGAAGCATCAGAAGAACATGAGATCAGAAGCACTGAAGATCAGAAGATGGTATCACGCTCAGAAGCACTTCAAGGTCAGAAGATCAGAAGATGCTGTGCACCAAGCTGTTTGACTCTGATGATATTCAAACGTCGTATTCACAAACATCAGATCAGAAGGTAGTACACGTGGCAGACTACGCTGACTGACAAAAGGAACGTTAAAGCTACTAAAGGCTACGTCAGTAGACACAGCGTGAACAAGGCTCGAGGTAGTTGACAAAAGCGTATAACATTAAATGCAAAGCTGTACGGAACACGCAAAGCATTAAATGCATTCAACGGTCATCTTCTCAACGCCTATAAATATGAAGTTCTGATGAGAAGCAAGGTTAACGATCCTGAACAAAGACAATTCAAATTAACTTGCTGAAACGCTGTTCAACTCTAAACTCAGAATCTTCATCTTCATCAAAGCTCACTACATTGCTGTTGTAATATCTTAGTGAGATTAAGCTTAAATTGTAAGAGAAATATCACAGTTGTGATTATCGCTTTTAAGAAGCATTTGTAAACTCTTGAATAGATTACATTAAGTTGTAAGGAACTAGAGTGATCAGTTGATCAGTATACTCTAGGAAGTCTTAGCAGTTGGCTGAGCAGGAAGTCTTGGCAGTTAGCTGAGCAGGAAGTCTTGGCAGTTGGCTGAGCAGAAAGTCTTAGGAGTGAACTAAGCCTAGAGTGATCGTGTTGATCAGTAGACTCTAGAAAAAGTCTTAGGAGTGAACTAAGCAGTTGTTCCTGGAGTGATCAGGTTGTGATCAGAAGACTCTGGAAGACTTAGTTGCGGCTAAGTGGAAAACCATTGTAATCCGTGCGATTAGTGGATTAAATCCTCAGTTGAGGTAAATCATCTCTGCGGGGGTGGACTGGAGTAGCTTCGTTAACAGCGAACCAGGATAAAAATAATTGTGCAATTTATTTTTATTGTCCAAGTTTTAAAGTCACACTTATTCAATCCCCCCCCTTTCTAAGTGTTTTTCTATCCTTCATTCATCAACTCCTAGAGCTGAGATTAGAATGTTTCTCGCTTTCCAATCGTATGCATATCTCTTTTCATCTTCAGCATTCCAAGTATCTTCTGGTTTTGGAACAACTGCACCAGCTGCATTTGTCATGGTGATCTGAAATGGACCATTGACAATAGCTGTCCAGATGTTCCTATCAATTGCATTGATATGGACACACATACAATCCTTCCAATAGCCGTAGTTTTCGCCGTTGAAAACTGGAGCTCTATTATGAGCCCCTTTAGGTCCGGAAGCCATCTTTCCAATAAGTGTTTCACGTAGCACGGAATAAACCAGAGCTCTGATACCACTTGTTAGACGCTGGCCTTAGGATCTAGAGGGGGGGTGAATAGATCGTACACAGTTTTACGGATTTAAACGACTTTTCAGCGGAAGTGATTCTGAATCGACTCGCGTCTATTCCGAACCACTATCGAAACGATTATATATGTGTTTAAAAACCAGTCAAAGACTTGAGGTAAATGATAAGAGTATATGTTGCAGAATCAAGGCGTTTCTCTTATTGAAAATCATATTAACTTTTTGTATGATGGACAATGTTTGCAATGCAGTAAGAGTGATAGAAACAAATATACAAACACTTGGTGATAATGATCAAATTGAAGGTAATTCAATGTGTGATGGATTGTGATGTTTATGTACGTTCTTAGTTCACAATCTTAACACTCGAATCGTTGATCAATTTGCTATTATAACCAAATATGAACAGAATGTAAATGAAAAAGTAAAAGCGACAAGAACACGATATTTGTTTAGGCAGTTCGTCGATCGTCCTCGCTACGACTACGTCTGCCCCCAATTCCAAATTGAAATTGGGTAATCTTTCATTAATGTTGAAAGTAGTATATACAAAGAAGATAACAAAGCGATAAACGATAAACCAATTATGTCGATCCTTTGAATCTTCTTCCCCCTTAATCTTGAGCAAGATCAAGGTTATCCAAGAGCTTCACTTTGATTCCCTTCTGCAGTGTCTTGATTCCTTGAACTCCCCGTTCCTCAATCGTTACACTCAGCCGAATCCTCAATGAACGCCTCTTGATAAAAACCCCCAAGAACCACCCGTCGTGGAGGACAAAACCCGCAGATTTTATTCACCAACAAACCCCACAAACCTTCACCCACTAGGAATCTTCAATTCCGTTCCATGGACGTTATCGAACTCATCACTAACCCACAACGCAAGAATGATTATGTGTAATTGTGTTGGAGATGATGAAGAACGAAGATGAGAAGCGTTTGTGTATCTTTCAGTCGTTGGTGTTGCTTGAATAATTACCCTTGCACAATATATATGATAGCTTAACAGTTGGAGATGAGAGAAACAGAATTTTTGGCATTCTTGATCAGTTAGGTCGACCTCTTGTAGTGCTTAAGTCGACCTAGCAGAGCTTGCAGAATTTTGCTCCCAGTTAGGTCGACCTGTTTAAGGAGTAGGTCGACCAGAATCCTCTTCAAATGCATTCTGGGGACATTTTCTCAGATTAGGTCGACCTAGTTGTTGTGTAGGTCGACCTAACAGGCTGGTATGTAAAATTCATCAATTTAGGTCGACCTAAATGGTGTGTGAGTCGACCTAGCAGGAGTATATGAATTTTTCTCCATTTTAGGTCGACCTGGGTTGATGGTAGGTCGACCTAACTGCTGCTTTTCTGCATTCTTCTTGTTTTGCTTGTGTTGAGTCGACCTTTATGCATAGTAGATCATCCTGTGCTTTCATGAGTGATTAAATGCTTTGCTTTTCCGATTCCTCCTTGTTGTTTGGATGCTCATTTGAGTTTGCCATAAATCAAAAACATCTTAGAGTGTAATCTTGTATTCACACAGGGTCTGGCGGCTGTTTGGAGCAGAATTGTTCCTCTAAAAGTGTCGGTGTTAGTATGGAGGGTGTGGCAAAACAAAATCCCGACGAAAGATAATTTAATCAAGAGAGGTATCATGGTGGAACCTCAAGGGAACTGTCCATTTGGGTGCGGATTAGCAGAGAGCGTGTCACACATTTTCTTTGAGTGCCCAATAACGACATTAGCGTGGAGCGATATCTCGAGCTGGCTGAATATTTCTGGTGCATTTCATAACTCTGCTGTGCAGCACTTCTATCTATTTGCAGGTTTATGTAATGGCGGCAGGAGTTTACAGGAAAAATTACTTGTCATTTGGTACGCTTGTATTTGGACAATCTGGAGAAAGCGGAACAATATAGTTTTCAGAAATAACGATACGCGGGGAGAAGAGTTTATCTTCGACATTCATTTGACGTCCTGGTGGTGGCTTAGGAGTAAAGTTAAAGGATTTCAATTTTCCATTTATCAGTGGATTGTAAACCCAAAAGCTTGCTTGGGCTGGAAAGATGGATAATATGGCTGTGTCAGAGTTTATGGCAGATTCGGAATGCGCGGAACGAGAAATTTTGTAGTCTTGGAGCGGCGGTCAGGTGTTCATTTTTAGTACTGGTGTTAGAGGCAGCATATATGTTCTCTGCTGTCCAGTGTTATGGAGTATAGTTTTTTTTCCTTTTAGCAGGGTCTGTTAGTCTTGGTTGCACTGCTAGTTCTGGTGTATCTTTTATGTATTATGCTGTTTGTACTGTTTGGCATCCCTTATGCCTTTGATAATTTATTTGTTTTTGGCTTTTAAAGAAAAAAAGATCAAATATCAACTTTTTGCTTTCTTCTCTATCCAGCGAAGAAAAGGGGGAGAGATTATCATTCATTGCAAAATTAATGTCTTGTCCATTTATGTTTGTGTGGTTATTAAATTAAATGTAATGGTAACGTCACTTTTTTTTCTTATGTAAAATAATACCAGTACTCTACAATTGCCAGCAACGGTTTAATTGGTTTTAGATTCTTTATTTTAAAGTTAATTTGTTTTATGGTTGTTTTATTTTATTTTTTAACTAAAAAATTATGGCTGTTTTATAGTTCTTACATAAACTAATATGACGGAAATATTTTTTTAAGTTTTAAATATATATTTAAAAATAGATAAATTTTTAGTTAAGGATTTATTAATAAATTAAAAAAAACAATAAAACTCAATATTTCCATTCTCTGTAGTTTAATTAAATATATTAATTTTCATTTCTATTCCATCGTGTGTATAAAATTTATATAAAATAAAAAAAGTAATTAATGTATTTAATTAAATTAATAATAAAAGGAGTAATTATGTAATCATAAAAAAAAAAATGATAAATGAAATATTAAATTAAATTTATTGAATGGTTTTTAATTGAGGGTATATTTGTACTTTTAAAATTTATTAACACTTCTCTCTTCTCTATTTCTCTCGTCTTTCTCTTATACCAAACAATATGTCAAATCTATTCTATTTCTTATATCTTTCTCTCTTCTCTCACTCTCTCTTTTCTTGTTCTCTCTTCTTACTTTCTCTTTACTACCAAACACACCCTAGTTACAAGTCTTCTAAGGTTATATGGCGTGTCAAGAAGTGATCTCTGGCTGGCTATTGACATTGTGTGTGCTGCCTAATTTATAATCTGAGCAAACCAACCTTATATAAATTGGATGTCATCATATTGGTGACCTGAACCTTATAATATGACTAAAATATATATTCAGTGACATGGTGCACATTCTTATAGGTGAAATAATAATATATGTTTCACTCATTTTAGTTTTTGGTTTGTTTTTTATTATAGTTGCAAAGGATTTAATTTTTGTCACAAAATATTCCATATCTATCTGATATTGATATTGATTCAAGCTTGTTTAAGGCCAAGGATTTCATAAAAAACAAAATGTGATTCAAACGTTGCAGCAGAATGAAGAAACCAATTAATAAATGATACACAAAACAAAATTGAGAATAGTAGAGTAAACAGTAAGAGAAATTTGTGCAATGACAAAAGTGACCGATCTTACTAACAAATAAATAAAAATAACATAGCAATTTTTCAAGTCGTATGTTCCATACACCATAAACTAAGAGTAACTCAAGAAATCACGACTAGTAATCAAAATAAGCATAAAATAAAGGGTTAATAGTCATTCACCCCCTGGTTTTTACACGCTTAGGGGGGTGCCCGAAAATTATACGGGTAATCCAAAACTTTTTTTTTAAAGGGGAAAAAATCAAAACTCACCTATATGACGGAGGGGTGAATGACTATTAACCCTAAAATAAATAACAAGATCATTGTTGACCTTTAGGTAGCATTTGAGTTCTCTAAATACAGCCACATAGCACAACTTTTATAAAGGATATATCAAGCTCTCAACATAGACTTCTTGTGCCACCATCTTACAATGGATGTTGTTTTGAAATTTAGGATTCTTAAATATATTATTTATGGAATCATAAACCACCAAATTAAATCCCTCCCACTCCTTGAAAAACTCCATCAAGACTTGGCCATCCTCTGAAATATATAATACATTGGTATAACCAAAAACACGCGGTAGTTTCATGTGAGGAACACTTAACAATTTAATCCAAGAATTTTCATTACCATATTCTTTCATAATCCGAACATCACAAAACTTGTCCCTAGAAGAGAGGAGAGACAAACAACCCCTTAATATTCCTAAGATACTCGAATAAGAAATTGGGAATCGCACATCGAAGACAGGCAGTGAATGCTTTTGATAAGACTCTTTCTCTAAATTTAGAGAAACAATTAAAGCCCCTTTACAAGCTAAATCATATGTCAACCAATTAACAGAGTCATTCACAAATATTCCCGGTCTAGACTTAGGAGTGAGGTCAGAACCTGGGAAGTCCGAAATCCTTCTCCAATAATGAGTACCTAAAGTATGAACATTGACTTCTATTTTTCTACTATTGTGATTAACAGCAATAACCTTATAACTATTAGTGAAACGATCATACGCTAAGGTATATGAGGTAAATATTTGGAGTGGAAATTTCAAAAGAGGCAATTTTTTGAATTTTCCAATGAAAGGGTTACACACCAGTGCCGAAGAATCAACTATCTTATAACATAGGATGCCGTCACAAGTGGAAGCTCTATTATCATATCTTATTTTGTTAAGAATACTTCTCTTAGAAAAGCCGAATTGTTTGACACTAGTAGTAGAAGTAGTGGATGTGGAGGTGAAGATAGAGGAAATTGGGCAATGTGAAAGAAGCAACTGACGTGAAGATAGGATGAGGTGGTGGCTGGAGGTTGACAAGCGGAGTTGCTTCTTGGCAAATTCAAAATCTCGAAAGATAAGAGAATTCCATGATTTACAGACGCAGCGGAGTTGAAGGAGGTGTTTGACGGAGAGTCTACACAGTATTTCAACCACCAGATCGAACGGAAGAGCATTGCTGAGATGCAGTGATGCTAGGGTTAGTTGAGGTTGTTTCCTTCTTCTGGCCATCACTTTTGCTACCAGTAGTTGTTTCAAAATCCTAATGAGAAGGTTAGGGTTAGTGAGTTTCAGGTTAAACTTTTACATTATTTATGCAGTGAAGTTAGTTAGGGTTAGTGAGTTTCAAGTTAAACTTTTTTTATACCATTTACGATTCCTTATCAATCAAGTAACCTAACTATTTTTAAATTTAAAATTAAAACGGTGGTTATGTTTTTATTCAGGTTAAACTTTCACATTTATCTTAACAAACTACACATATTTAATATTATGTATATTGAATATTTAATATCAGTCCACTCAAACATTAATAATTTTTCATTTAACATCAATACTTATATCCATTTACGTATTACTGTTTTTCTTTATCTACCAAATATTTTTTTAATTAAATAATAATTTTATTTTTTAGCATTATTTATTTTAATAAATTCAATTCTTTAATTTTTTTTTAAGATAATTTGTTTAATTTTATATGCTTGCGTTTCAACATTATCATTTTTATCTACTATAAATATTTTAATAAATTAAATATATCATCTTTGATTTTGTCAGCTTAATATCATTTTATTTTATTTAAATTAATTATATTTCAATCAATTTTATTAATATTTTTAAAAAAGTACTGTGATAGTTTTTATCGCACATGCTTATGGCTTACCTCTTCCATTAATCATTTTTGTTTTTATTTTTTATCAATCATAAATATTTCCACAAATTATGCATATTTATTTTTATTTTGTGTATATTAAATATTTAGATTTTATTTTATTTATTATTTAAAAATTATTTTGACGTAATTTGTTTACTTTTTATCAATCATAAATATTTAAACAAATAATGCATATCTATTTTGATTTTATTCATCAAATTTTATTTATTTTCAAATATTTCTTTTATTATAATTTATTTGTTAAAAAAATTAAGTGAATTGAGTTTATATATATATATATATATATATATATATATATATATATATATATATATATATATATATATATATATATATATATATATATATATATATATATATATATATATATATATATATATATATATATATGTTTTTTTTTTTAATAGGCAAGAAATCTATTAAAAATGGAGTATTTTAGGATACTCAACCCATATTACAAACACGGAACACCAAGAACATTTTTCAACCTTACATCTATAAAAAAAACTAAAAAATGGAGTGGAACGTAGTGTAGCGGAAAAGGTTTAGCAACTTGCGTCCAAGCTGGGACGTTTTTCCTCGGAATTGGAGAGGCTTGAAGGAGGAAGTTCTCACGGTGTTCTGCTCTGATTTCCCAAACAGAATTCATGCTGAAGATATTTTCGGTCTTTTCGGTTGCGTAGGGAGGTGTGTGGAGGTTCTTATTTCTCCAAATCGGAACAAATGGGGGAAGCGCTTTGGTTTTTCCAGATTCAGGGAACATGAAGACACTAGAATGCTAGCGGTGAGGCTAGATTCAATCCAAATAGATGGCAGGAAGATTCACGCTAATCTCCCTAGGTTCGAACGGAAGGTGGATTTCAAGCGGAAGGTAGATGGAGGCAAGTTTGAAGCTAACAAGGGAGCGCAACAACGCTCTGCCCAGAATGTTCAGGAGGTTTTGCGGGGGGGGGGGGGGGGGGGGGGGGGGGGGTGGTAAGGGAAGTTTTTTTGTGAAGGGTTCAACTTCTTATGCTGGGGTAGTGAAGAAGTAGACGGAGGCGGAAGTCAAACCTTTTGCTGGCTTAGTATATTTCTCAGATCCTAAGGACTTGGCTAGAATGGAGAAGGCTTATGTGGGCATCGTTTCTAATCCCGGTTCATCTTTCAAAATCCAAGTGTATTTCTTTTCCGAAGGTTATTTTGCGATCAAGGCTACGCCGCTTGGAGCGAACTTATGTTTATTGGAAGAATCTGAAGAAGGTGAGATTGAAGATCTGATTTCTGATGCGGAATCTTGGTGGAAGCAATGGTTCAAAGCCATTTGACCATGGAAGAAAGAAGACGTCGATATGGAGCGTGTTTCTTGGTTTCGTATCCATGGAGTCCCTTGTCATGCTTGGAATACTAAGCTCTTCGAAGATTTAGCGAACTCTTTCGGTGAATACATTTGCTCGGATGAAGATGTTTTGAAGAGGAATAGATTTGATATGGCAAGGATCATGGTTCGTGTTAGATGGGACGTTGTTATTTGCGAGGACAGGGAGGTGAAGATAGATGGTATTCTTTATAAATTGAGAGTGAGGGAGGAATTTTTCAGTTGTATGGGTATGAATACTAACAACGCTGCCTCTGTTCCCTCTGAATCTGAGGACTCTGTTTCTGATGGCGGATCTTTAGAGGTTTTCACGGAGGAAGAATTGGAAGAAGGAGAATTGCCGGTGGGTGTTGTTTGGCCGGAATTGGTTACAGGGAGCAAACGAACAGGGGATATCCCAATGGATAATAACCAGGAAACAACAAAAGGAGGCAATGGTCTTTCTAAAGCAGTGGTGGCGGAAAGCGATTTTTCGTCCTTTGACCAGGCAGTAGTAGCTGCAAAAAAGGGGAATAGTCAGAATCACTTTACGGAGAAGAGGATGGAGGAAGATTTGGAGAGAGACAAGGAGGGTGGTGTTGTGTCTTCTTTCGAGGACTGCTCTTGTGTTCCCCTCACGCAAGCTATTAGGGTGACGTGTCCAGAAGAGGAAAGATTACCTTCAGTGGGCCCCACAAAAGTAGGAAAATGCACGAAGTCAAAAAAAGTGAAATTCAAAAAATTAATCCACCACAATGGGCCTTTTTCCTCGGGCAAGTATAGGCCCAAATCTTTCAGGCAGAAGAACAAGAAAACAAGTTCCATGAAGGGCGTATAAGTCATTTCGGATTCAATCTCATCTTCCTTTTCTGCAGTGGACGGTACTTCTCAGCAGAATCGTGATTGGACCGTCGTCCTCTATGGCAAACAACCGGAAGAGTCGGACATCGTGAGGAGTAACAGCAGGATTCGTGAAAATCTTAATTCCAATGTTGGTAAGAAGCTATGGCAGATTATTAGTAATTTAGGGGTGAATGCGGTGGACCCAAAGAAGGATTATGTTGTTAGTATTAATGAGATGGAAAAGGAAGTAAAAGAAAGACAGTAGAGGATGTTGGGAAAAACTATAGAGTTGCTATGATCATCGGATCCCTTAACATTAGAGGGGGTGGCAGCATTGTCAAGAGGAGGAGGATCAGTCAATTGATCAAAAGAGGTAATGCTGATTTATTTATTTTTGCAAGAAACAAAATTAAGAGACATTTCTGTTCAGTTAGCTGCTAGTTTCTGGTCTATTTCCTTTGTGGATTTTTCTTTCTCGCCTTCTATTGGAGCTTCGGGAGGCTTACTGATCATGTGGAATTCTAGTAACATTCAGGTGGTCAGTAGCTTCAGTGGCAGGGGTTTTTTAGGAGTGAAACTGTATTGGAAGGAGGAAATTTACTATGTTGTTAATGTGTATTCTCCTTGCTCTATTGCGGAGAAAAGAATTTTATGGGAGAATCTTTTAGCACAGAAATCGAATCACTCGGATGGGGAATGGGTGTTCGGCGGTAATTTTAACGCGGTCAAAGAGCGACGGGAAAGAAAGGGAAGTTCGATGCATAATAGTAGTACCGAATGGAGCGGTTTTGCGGATTTTATTGATAAGTGTAACTTGGTGGATGTTCCTTCGAAGGGGAAAAAGTATACTTGGTATGGGGGAGATGGGAAAGTTAGGAGTAGATTGGATCGTTTTTTGGTGTCAGATAAAATTATTGACAAATGGGGGGTTGTTGGGTAACTTGTGGGTGATCGTGACATCTCCGACCATTGTCCCATTTGGTTGTTGAAAGATAATTCGAATTGGGGTCCTAAACCGTTCAAGATCAATAATGAATGGTTCACTCATAAGGATTTTTATTCGTTCGTGGAGAAAGAATGGCAAGCAATTTCGGTGGTGGGAAGGAGTGACTTTGTGTTGAAAGAGAAATTGAGATTACTTAAGGAGAGATTAAGATGGTGGAATGTGAATATTTTTGGTAAATTTGATTTGGCGATAGAGGAAGGGGTGCGTGGCATCAACGTTGGTGTTGAGTTGGTGAAGGATGATGATGATTGGGAAGCGGTTTTAGATATGGCTAGAATTAAAAAGGCTTCGAGTGATTTTTGGTTGAATCTCAAAATAAAGGAGAATATGTTGATTCAAAAATCTAGAATGAACTGGTTGAACGACGGTGATTCAAATTCTAAGTTCTTCCATAGAGTTATGAAAGCTAGAAGGAATAGAAATCATATTGGTTCTTTGTTGACGGCTAGAGGGGTGGTGGAATCGGTGGAGGAAGTTAAGGGGGAGGTTTTTGAGCATTTTCAAAAGAAATTTTTGGAGGGTGAGAATGGTAGACCGGGGTTGGGAGGTTTGGCTTTTCCTTCTTTGTCTATTGAAGAGCGTTCTTCTCTTGAAAGTCCTTTTACGAAGATCGAGATTAAAGAGGCAATTTGGAATTGTGAGGGATCGAAAAGTCCGGGTCCGGACGGGTTTTCATTATGTTCATTAAGAAGTGTTGGGAGATTATTAAGGTGGACTTCATTAATTGTTTCATGTGTTTTCATCGTGATGCTTTGTTGTCAAAGGCTATTACCTCTTCTTTTTTGACTTTGGTTCTTAAGTCTCCAAATCCGTTGGGATTGGATGACTTTAGACCCATTTGTTTGGTGGGTTGCATTTATAAAGTAATTTCCAAGTTATTGGCTTCTATAATTAAAAAGGTGTTGCATTCGATCATCTCCGATTGTCAAACCGCTTTTGTCCCGGGTAGACAATTATTGGATGGGGTTTTAGTGGCGAATGAGGTGGTGGATTTGCCGAAAAAGGAAGGAAATAGTTGTCTTCTTTTTAAGGTGGATTTTAAAAAAGCCTACGATAATGTTTCTTGGGACTTTCTTAGATATATGTTGAGAAATATGGGTTTTGGAGGAAAGTGGTTGAGATGGATGGAGGCTTTAATTTTCTCTAGTACAATGTTGGTTTCGGTTAACGGTAGCCCTACAAAGGAGTTTGTGATGGAGAAAGGTCTAAGGCAAGGGGATCCCTTATCTCCTTTTCTTTTTGTTATTGTGGCGGAGGCTTTAAAGGGGTTGGTGAGTAAAGCGGTGGAAAACGGGGATTATGTTAGTTTTTCGGTAAAGAGAGAGTGTTGGGTAGAAGTTCTTCAATTCGCACATGATACCCTTTTGTTAGGAGAGGGAAGTTGGAGGCAAGTTTGGATTATCAAGGCTATCTTAAGGGCTTTCGAAATGGTGTCGGGTCTTGGTATAAACTACCACAAGAGCAAGATTATTGGTATTAATGTTAGTGATAATTTTTTGGATATAGCTTCTAAGTTTTTATCTTGTAGGAGAGAGGAAAATCATTTCACCTTCCTTGGCATTCCTATTGGGAAGAATCCTCGATGCATGTCTTCTTGGAACAATGTCTTGAACAAAATTAAGTCACTCTCTTAGATTGGAAGGTGCGTTTTTTAAGCTTTGGTGGTAGATTGACTCTTCTTAAGTCCGTTCTATGTAGCCTTTCTATTTTTATGCTTTCTTTTTACAAGGATCCTTTGAAAGTTGTGAAGGAGATTACGTGCTTGCAAAGTAATTTTCTTTGGGGTGGATTGATAGATAGAAGGAAAATTCATTGGGTTAGTTGGAGGAATGTGTGTCTTCCTAAGGAGAAGGGTGGCCTTGGTTTGAGAAGGATTCGTGACTTTAATTTTGCTCTCCTTAACAAACGGAGATGGAGGATTCTTGGAGGGTCGGAAGCTCTTTGGTACAAAGTGTTGAAATCAAGGTATGGTGATATTAATCTCCATGTTATTTCTAACGGTGGGAATAAAAAAGGGGGTCATAATTCTTGGTGGTGGAAAGACATTATGTCCTTGGAGAAAGTATACAAGAATGATGTTTTTGCTAATAATTGTTGTTTTAATATCGGTAATGGATTTAGTTCTTCCTTTTGGCATGCAAATTGGAAGGAGGATAAGTGTCTTATGGAGTTATTTCCGGTTGTTTATAATCTCTCTAATCTTAAGTTTGTTGCGGTAGCGGGGATGGGTGGTTGGGTGAATGGTTTGTGGGAGTGGGGGGATTTCGGTGTGGCGGAGGCTAGTAGAACGGTGGAGGTTTCGGTAGTGGTGCAGCAGCTTAGATCCTTCTTAGGATCGGTCCGACCAGTTCCGGTAGGTAAAGATACGGTGGGGTGGGCGGCGGATGTAGATAGGCGGTTTTCCGTGAAAAGTTGTTACTCCCTTTAAAACGATTTTCATGTTCCTTTTGGTCCCGAAATGGAGTTTTTCACTTCTTTCGGTAGTCTTTGGAAGTTGGAGGTGCCACAAAATATCAAAGTTTTTGGTTGGAGGTGCTTTCTCAACCGTTTGCCAACAAAGGATCTTCTTTTCTGTAGAGGTATTTCCTTTGATAACTCTCTTGCTTGTGGTTATTGTGGATTGGAGAGGGAATCTTTAAACCATCTTTTGCTTGTTTGTGGGATATCCGCTTTGATTTGGAAGGAGATTGCTTTTTGGTTAGGATTTGATGATTTCTTTTATGTGGGTAGTATTATGGGAAGCTTCATGAAGTGGTATGGTTTTTGGTAATCTAAGAAGGTGAAACCCGGTAAAGTAGGAACTATTTGGTTGGCTATTTGTTGGTCTATTTGGAAGATTAGAAATGGGATTATTTTCCGGAATGATTCTTGGAGTGTTTCCGATACCGTTTGGAGAATTAAGGCTCTCATTTGGAGGTGGTCTTTCATTGGGAAAATTACCCGCACCAATTACAACTTCTATGAATTTAGCAATGATCCTTTGCTTTTCCTTTCTTAGGTTGTATTTGGTGGTTAATTTTCTTTCGAGTTGTATTCTTCTCCGAATCTTTTGTAATCGTTCTTAGAACTTTTGGTTCTTTAAAATATTTCTTGATTACAAAAAAAATTACAAACACGGAAAAAACTCTACCTCCCGAAACAAAGGAGAGGGAAGGAGTTCCAAGTGTAAAAATTACAACCCTCTTTTATAGAACAAATTGAGGAGATCCATATCCACGTTCTAAACACTATGGCGGACATACAATTATTGAAAGAGGGAGTTATGAGATTAAAAATACAATCGTTTCTAACTAACCACACACTCCAAATCGTTACCAGCCAAACAACACCTAATATATTCCTCTTAGCCACTTGAATGATCTTCTCAGCATGGTAGAAATAGGCCTTAAAATCCTCCACAGACAGAACCATGTCATCTCCTAACCACTTACAAACAGAATTCCATATGTTTTCCATGAAAGAGCATGATCCAAAAAGATGGGAAATAGTTTCATCATGTAATTGACAGAAGACGCAAAGATTATCGTTTGAGTCCAGCACAACATTACGTTTGATGAGTTGATCTTTGGTTGCTATCCTATTCAAAATAACTCTCCAACCAAAGAAAGATAACTTAGCCGGAGCTTTGGTTTTCCACAAAGAATTCAAAGCTTTCAGGATGGCTTCATCAACCATATCTTCTACATTTAACTCTGCTGAAATTAAACCGAAACAAGATTTAACGGTAAACGTACCTTCTTCCGTCATCTTCCAATTGTGAATGTCTTCAGAATCCCTGCTCAGCTCAACCTCGGACAGCATCTCCACAAGATCATCATGATGCGCCTGGACAAACGGATCAACATTGTCCACCATGGTTTCGAGGTTCCAACTCCAATCTGAACGTGCCAAACTCCAGCCTCTACTTCACAAACAGACCTGTTCCTGGCAGCAGCAAATAACACAGGGAATGCGTCCTTTAAAGATTGATTTCCCATCCATTTCGATTGCCAAAACGCAAAGCTCTGACCATTGTTCACCTTACTCAATACAGCATCTGTGAAATCATTATTACTAACAGAATCAGAGTACTTCAATAAAATCAGATCACGCCACCAAATTGAATTGTTTCACTATCTTCTCTGCTTAACACTTTAACTGCTATGTTTCCATATCTTTCTCTTAAAATGCTATACCAAACTGCCTCTTGATCGTTAATAATTCGCCACTTCCATTTATTAAATAAAGACAAATTTACAGTCTTCACGTCCCTAACTCCAAGACCACCTTTCTCCTTTGGACAACAAAATAACTTCCAGCTAACCCAATGGATAGACCGGCTGCTATCACTACCATGCCATAAAAAATTGCTTTGAATTTTCCGGATTTCTTTGATCACTTTAGATGGAGCTTTGTAAAAAGATAGAGAGTATATCGGGACAGCATTCAAAACAGAATTAATCAGTAATAAACGACCCGCCATATTTAGATGTCTTCCTTTCCACGATGACAATTTAGCTCTCAATTGCACAATTAAGTCTTTCCACATAGAAACTTTTCTCGGGCTATCACCAACTTTCACTCCTAAATATTTGAAAGGTAATTGATTAATATCACAATTTAAAAAATCAGAGCCCGCTTCCAAAAGCCAATCGCTAACATGAATACCGAAAATCTTGCTCTTAAAGAAGTTAATCTTCAATCCTGTCATCATCTCAAAACCCCTTAACATAGACTTCATCATCCAGAAGTTATTACTATTACCATCCGCCACTAGAATCGTATCATCCGCGAATTGCACTAAGTTAATCTCTTCTTCTTCATTGATCTTGAAACCACTATAATCTCCAATTTCCACCGCCTTCTTCATTAGACTCGTTAATGCCTTAGTAACTAAAACGAATAGAGAAGGAGATATTGGATATCCTTGCCATAATCCCTTCTCCACTCTGAAATCCTTTGTTGTGCTACCATTTATGATAATAGAAGTATGACTTGAAAATATGCAACTTTCCATCCAGCTTAGCCATTTAAGACCAAACCCCCTTTTTACCAACATGAAACGCAAGAAATCCCAACTTACACAGTCATACGCCTTTTCGAAATCCACCTTCAAAACTACACAGCCCCTTTTCTCTCTTCTAGCCATGTCCATAGTCTCGTTGATCAGAAGGACCCCATCCAGAATGTTTCTCCCAGGCACAAAAGCAGATTGGTTGATGGAAACTAACTTGCTGATCACTCCTTTAAATCCATGATTTTGGATAGAATTTTATAAAGGCTTCCCACAAGGCAAATAGGTCTGTACTCATTTAGGGATTGAGGGTTAGAAATCTTAGGAGTGAGTGTTATGAAAGAAGAAGTGCACGCTTTTGTCAATCTAGCATCTTTGTGGAAGTCAGCCACGAATTTATGAACATCTTCTTTTATGAATTCCCAGCATTTCTTAAAGAACTCAAGGGAAAATCCATCAGGCCTCGCACTTTTACTTCTGTCGTAATCCCAAACAGCTTGTTTCACTTCATCCTTCGTGAATGGTCTGTCGAGCCACCGTTGGTCCTCCTCACTAAGACTCCTAAAATTCAGATCAGCCGGAACCGGTCTACTCCCATTATTTTCTTTAAAGTATTGCTCAAAATGGGATTTCACTGCCTCTTTCACTTCATTCACTCCTTCCACTAAACCATCACCCCCCATAACAACAGAAATCGCAGTTTTTTGTTGACGAGCCTTGATCGAATTGTGCAAAAACCGAGAGTTTCTGTCTCCTTCTTTAAGCCAAAGTTGTTTTGATTTTTGTTTAAGCATAAGTTCCTTCAGATTTATTGTATTCCAAATGTCGCTAGAAATTTTGTACCTATCTTCCACCATGAGCAAGATATCCTCTCCATGGTGTTCTACCAGCATTCTGTCAAGATCATTCAAGTTTTCTACCTTCTCGCAAACTTTTAAATCAATCCAACCGTAGATTTCCCGATTCCATTTTCTGATTTTCGGTTTCAATCTTTTCAGTTTCTCATAAAGCACATAATCCCTTCTGCCTCTAACTTCAAGTTTCCTCCATTCCTCATTGATAAAAGGGATAAAACCTT
The DNA here is from genome assembly GCF_029867415.1 of Vicia villosa. Classification (NCBI taxonomy): domain Eukaryota; kingdom Viridiplantae; phylum Streptophyta; class Magnoliopsida; order Fabales; family Fabaceae; genus Vicia; species Vicia villosa. The sequence continues at coordinate 62,372 of NW_026706326.1, read as the reverse complement.
GATGATTGAACCAAGCATTATTAAATCTAAAAGGCTTAGGTCCCCAGTCGATCTTCCCGACGTTTAACCAAATGTGACAGTGGTCTGAAACACCCCTAGCACCCACCCTTTGGTCTATGATATCCCAATCTTCTATCATCTTGTTCGATACTAGAAATCTATCAATGCGACTCATAGCCGTTCCATTTGCTTTAAACCACGTAAATCTGCCTCCGATACAAGGAATATCTACTAACTCCATAACTTCTATGAACCTCCTAAACTCAGCCATGTTACGATTGTTATACACATCTCTAATTCCCTTCCTTTCCTCCCTGCTACAAACCTCGTTGAAATCCCCTCCCAAACACCATTCAATATTACTACTACTCTGTTTCCTCTCAATCAAATCTCTCCATAATTGCCTTCTATCTGAAGCGTTACACGGCGCGTAAACATTAACTAAGTTATACGAACCCTCTTTCCAGATTATATTAACACCAACGTACCCATTACCTATGAAACTAGAGATAACAGAAACAGAACCTTTCTTCCATAAGATTGCCATACCTCCAGAAGCACCTTGAGAAGATGAGGCAGTCCACTCCACTTCTTTGTTTCCCCAGAAAGAAGAGGCCATAGAATCTCCAAAAATGCTCATTTTCGTTTCCTGAATAAAACAGAAATCAAAATTACCATATTGGATAATAGTGCTCACCCTTCTCCTTTTTACTATACTTCCACCTCCTCTGATGTTGAAGGAGACTATATTCATCGATTCCTATTGAGTTTCACCATATTTGCCTTCTTTCCTTCTTTATCTCTGAACTCCATTCCTTCCACTTCTTTGATGTTAGAATCCCTATCCGCCCTGCCTACCACCCCCAACTTTGAAATTGTTCCCCAAATTTTCTGCCCAACTTCAGAGTAATCGTTCCGCTTGATTCTCTCATTACACCTCCAAACTTCTGAATCAGTCAACGAATTGTGAATGTGGGACGAGCTGTTTGAGATATCTTCAATATCGTTGCTAAGAATTTTGGTAGGAAAAGATTTAGATTTAGACCCTTCGATTTTATCAGGAACCAGGCAAGCAAAATAAGACGGTCTAGCATTAACCCTTTCCCCTAAATTCACTACAGACTTCAGAGAAGAAAGTTTTTTTTTTGTTTGGGTAACTTTAAATTCCTACATTCACCATCAAAGGAAATTGGGTCTTCTAAAAAAGCCAATTCCAAAACTGGCCCATTATTGCCTGATTTTTGAGAAGGCCCAATACAAATATCCTTCTTTCGCCTCTCTCTTTTTGGCCCCAAACTAGACGTAGGCGTGATGCCTTGACACGTGTCTTCAAAAGAATTGCCCACCATACTTCTCTCATACGACCCTTCTCCTTATGAATTTGAAAAATTATCCTGATGGGTCCCTATCACCTTTTTTGGTTCAGAGAAAACATTTAAGACAGGAATAGCCTTTATGCTGTTAGAGCCTATTGCCTTCCTAATTCCATCATTCCCCTGATTGTCTTCAGTACTAGGTACCTCTACGGACAAGTTATCTGCCACTTTATCATCTTCAGTCATAATCTCATAAATGTGATCCTCTTTACCCTCTGAGTTTTCTTCCTCGAGACCCACATCTCCATCTTCGTCGCTTTCTTCATCGGAACTATCGTCAGTGATCGTCTCGCTACCACTACCACTATCCTCTTTAGCCTTCTTGAGAGGTGGATTTGCCGGTGGCCCAGGGATTTCCTCCGCCAAACTGATTCGGAACATCGACCCATTGATCAAAACCATTGAAACTTCATTAATTACCGCCATACACCTTGTTCTGATTCTTAGTCTAGCAAAGTCCATTCTGAGTTTAGAAAAAGTGATATCATCACTTTCAATGAAAGTTCCCAAAGTAGAAGACACCAGTTCAAAAAAGTCTTTACTCCATGCATGACATGGAATCCCAGAACATTTTATCCAAACGATTCTCTCCGGATCTACGTCATTGTGCTTCCATCTTCTTATTTCTTTAAACCAGGAATTCCACCAGTTTCTTCTCTCCTCTAGGAAAATTGAAATCTCTCCTTCTACAAGATCTTCCAAAAGACATAAATTAGCTCCGAGGGGAGTAATTCTAATCGAGAAGATGCCCTCTTCATGGAAAACTTGTTTCATTTTGAGTGTCGTTCCCGGATCCTTAACTATTCCCACGAAAGACTTTTCATATTTCTTCAACTCTTCTTCTTCAAAAGTGAAACTCAGATGAATCCTACGTATATTTTCCTGACCAACAACTTCTTTCCTTTCCCTATTCTGATTCAAGGTTACTTCTGCAAACGATCTTCCATCAGTCTTCTCGTACCCCCTGCGATCAGAAGTTTGGTTGTTCTCCTGTCTCCTGTAACTAGCCATATTGTTTCTGCCTTTGCTTGGAACTCCTTCTGCCATACCTGACCTAACTATTCTTTGAAATTTGGGAATGTTGGCAAAAATCTTTCCTCCCTCTAAGAAGACATTGTCTAACTTAGTTGCCAGCATCCTTGCATCCAACACGTCGAAAAATCTAGCGAAACCATACCTTCTTCCTCTCTTATCCCTCTTACTTGGAATATAGACTTCATCAATATCTCCCATCTTCTTGAAAACCTCGTAAATATCCTTAGCATGCCATTTATCATCAAACTCAGTGAAGTAGAAAGTTGTAATGTCTCCTACTCCTTTCTTTCCCTCTCTTCCAACAGCTTCGCACTTACTTACCGATTTCCTTTTATACGACACCTTCTTCCATACGGTTCCGTCCATGAGTAAAACTAAAAAAACCACAAAGAACCAAACAATAAAGTCACAAAAACCAAGGCCCCTAACCCTAAGGTTAGGAGTTTAAGCCGATGATTTCAGTAAGCTGTAATGGAGGATACTCTATTCGTTTCACTTTAATAGGATATCACTTAAAGAAAGAACAAGAAGATTAAGCATCACAACACGAGCTCGACAAGTAGGTGAATTCGGTAGATGAATGATTTTATTTAGAATGAAGAATTCGATAGGATATAGATGTTGAACAAATGAAAAATGGCCAACAGTATTATGTTAAATCAATTGTATGTGGCTTAACGATTGTGTTATCTTGGTAGCATTTCTAACCTTTTATTTATACATATTAAGGCATATTGCAAGTTTCTGCAAAATAAGGGAACCGTTAAGGCAGGTTTACTTTAAAACTTTTGAATAGTGATACAAATTGCAATTGCTTTTTTCTATACATTTAGCTGAATTACATCAAATAGTTAAAGTGACACCTCTCTCTTTAAGTTTATTTTGGATATAGAGGATCAAAGATAACCTCTCATATACAAATGATTTGGCAATCTTAATCTTCTTGAATTCTCAAATAGAGTTCTTGAAACACACTGTCACCAAAACTAACGAAAACAAAAACAAGATTAAATGATGCAGAAAATGCATTCTCGCAAGATGGACTATAAGAGACTAACGATGATTATAAAATGGAATGAAATGGAACTTCCTGCAACTGTATGTTTAGTTGATAGAAGAAAAATGCCTACAGAAAAAGTCTCAAATCATGTGGGTTGTGTTTAATTTTATTGTATATATATCATACACAAACATTGTTAAATAAGATAATTTTTTAATGCACCTTATGCATTACTAGCAGACATAGTGAAAATACAATAATGCTCTCAAGTATAGAGATACATCTCTGGACGCATCAAAATTCAATACATTTCTGAGTCAGACCCTTATCCTAAATCAATGGAAAGAATGTTACAGAGATACATCTACATACAATTATGAATCAGTTAGAATCCCTTCACCTTCCTCACTTCTAAAAAATTCACTTTCTCAAACTCTCCTATGAGATATTGGATCGAACTCTAGTATGGCCGAAGGGTAGCTTCTTGGTTCAACAGGATTAAGCATGAAGTCGAAGGTTGTTCACATGCTTGTGTCGAAGATGCTGGGGTTATTAGCATGTTAAATTAGGATTTAGTGTTTAAACCCTAATTTGTTAACTTAGCTTGTTTATTAAGTTGACTTGTGTAATGGGCCTTGTGGAAAAAGCCTATTAGTTAGTATGTTAGGTTTTATTATAAATAGCATACTAGTCTCTCATCATTGCTAAGCTGCAAATCCTAATTTAGGGTGAGAGAGGTTATTTGTTATTCTTGTAAACTTGTAATCTTGTTTTAAGAGAAAGTAAAAGAATAGCAGTTATAACCAATTTTTCCTTGTTCTTTATTCTTCCCTTGCATTATATTGTGTTCTTGACATCGTTTTTCACAACATCTCCCAAACCACATTCACGCAACATCAGGAAACAACAACCAACTTCCAGCAACTATTTGTAAGTTTTTTTGTAAATCTTATTGATTTATTGTATAAATGTGGAGAAGTTGATTGTTAGGTTATGAAATAAATAGATTTTACATGTTTAATAGCTTATTCCTAATGTGAAACGAGCTAGATAGGTAGTTTTTACGATCAATGCATTGTTTTTGTGGATTTAGGTGTCTACATTCCGTCATTGACGATGGTGAGAGTTGTAGGAAATGTCCGAGATGCATCTCCAAAATTTTGCAACGGTTGCCTAGCAACCAGAGATCCATCTCGGTAATGTATCAGTTTGCATTTTTTTATTTTTTTGGATTAAACTCATTGTGTAGCGCTTGTAGTGTGGCTTACTTACATAAATTATGGTGATAGACAAGACCGATTGAGACACGGAAGGGTTGCACAACATGCATCTATTTGGAGGGAAAAGACTCAACCATCGCAGGCTCATGTTACTTCTATCCTGGTTGTTGTGGAGGTGCCAGTTTCTATAGCTCATGTATATATTCCTTCATCTTCCTCTTCCCGCAGGAGACGAGTGTCCCCTCCTCATGCATCTCAGCCTTCATCTTCCTGTAGACGATAGAGTTCACCTATTCAGACACCCGAGGCAACAAAGGTACTCACTACAAAAAAAGAGCTCATTAGTGACATGATTATCACGCCACAAATAGAAAAAACACTTCACAAATCATTATTTGCGACGTGATCATTTACGTCGCAGGAGGCAAGGTGGCAACTTTTAGTGACGTGATTTTAACTTCACTATTTAGTGAAGTGAAAATCACGTCGCAACATTTGGACCAGAGTTTAATGCTTTTTCAGTTAGAGCAGGCGTAGCAGAATTGAGTCAGAAAAAGCATCTTTATTAGTGACGTGATTTACATGTCACTGCCTAGTGGCATGCAAATCACGTCACTAAATTTACCTAGAGGAGATATAAAAGCGCAATTATATGTGTGAAGTTGCAACGTGATTTACATGTCACTACTTAGTGACATGGAAATCACGTCACTAATATTTTTTTTTGCAAAAACCAAATATATATATATATATATATATATATATATATATATATATATATATATATATATATATATATATATATATATATATATAATTAATAAACTAAATATATTAAAATTAATAACATTTATAAATTTATAAATTAATTCAATAAACTAAATATACTAAAATTAAGAAACTAAAATTATAAATCTAATATTACTAAATAATGTAATTATAATTTAATTAATAGTTTACACAAATTCAAAATCAAAAGTAACAACAAAATAAAAACTAAATTAAATCAACAATCAGTCGGGTCGGGAAACTCATCCTCATTTAGATTTTCCTGATCAGTCGGCGCAGAACCCCCCATATTTTGGTTTCCACCAAAGGATTGCATAAATTATCGCATTTGTGCCTCCATATCCGATTGTCTTTTCGCCATGACCTCCATTTCCCGCTGATGATCATTTCGCATTACCATCATTTGGGCCTCCTTTTGGGCTTTCAATGCTGCTTCACGTTCCGCCGCCTCACCTCATTTACCGCCAATTGTCTTACGGTTTCTCTCTGTTCATCTGTTAAAGTTACAGGACGTGAACATCCTTCCCTGTCGAGAACTCTTTGATATAGAGTTCTATCATCAGGTCTCAAGGTGCCTGCCAAATTTCCACCACCAAAAAAACACCCGTTAGGCCCCTTGCCGCCAATGACTTTAGTCCAAAGATAAAAATCCACACCCGGATGAAGCGGCTCTCCCGGTCTTGGAGTATAATGAGGATTAACAGTCAGAAATTGTACAAGCAATGCCTGATAATCATCCTACACATACAAAAAAAAGTTAAATATAATTTAGTTACCACATGAATTTCACGCCACAAATTTAGTTGCCGCATGATTTTCACGCCACAACATCTCACATGCCACATGAAAATTATAACACCCCAATTCTACCTGTCGGAATTAATTAATAAATTAGAATAATAAAACTTCATCAACAAATTAAGGAATCACATATTCATGGTTTCCACTTTGCAATATTTTTTGCATCATCAGGTTAATATTCATTCGGATATACCGATCATATCATCAATCATCACATAAGCACATATATATATATATATATATATATATATATATATATATATATATATATATATATATATATGCACAAGGCAGAGGATACATTATCGTTTATGCCATACATAAGCATTTACATTAGTTCAGAATCGGCACTTTTATCACCAATTTAATTCATATATATCAACACTTTATCGGCACTTCACAATCGCCACCAAATACATCACAATTCATCGCTTAAAGAAATACCGATAGCTTAAAAAAATAATACCGATAGGTTAACTAAATATAATACCCAACTTAACCAAATAATACGGATAGCTTAACCAAATATAATACGGATAGCTTAACCAAATATAATACCCAACTTAACCAAATAATACTGATAGCTTAACCAAATATAATACCGATAGCTTAACCAAATATAATACCCAACTTAACCAAATAATACTGATAGTTTAACCAAATATAATACCCAACTTAACCAAATAATACCGATAGCTTAAAAAAATAATACCGATAGCTTAACCAAATATAATACCCAACTTAAATAACTTACCATAGCTTTTTGTGTACGATTGTCAACAAAAGCTCCTGTTTTCTTTTTCCGAGTCCTCGCAACCAGCTCGGTCATAAGTGGTGGTCTATTTAATTCCTTAGTCTAAATAACAAAATAAACTATAATTAATAATATCAATTATTAATTGAAATTATAACTTTAAGAAGTGGTAATAATTATTACCAGGCGTCGAACATGCTCAGCAGTGCTTATACTTCCAACAACATTAAGGCAACCACCCTTTTCAGATGCTCTCATCTTCTTTGCATTTTCAGATTTGGCCACAAACTCATCATTCTCCCAATATTTAAGAAGTTCCCGAAAGATTTCTTCTCCTATCCAACTGGGACGAATGCCATGAAGTTCCCAACGCTTTCTAACACGTCGTAGCATGTCAGAAAGTCGTCTTGCAGTTCTGCCATAATAATTTTTTTTAATCTGTCTCTCTTTCATTGGTTCCCACACATATTTTTCCTGCAATAAAAGTAGATAAAATAAAAGTTATACTAACTGTAGTGAAAAAGTCATTTAAATAACAATAACTTAAACAATAAATTAAGTATACCTGAAAATGCATAAACCAATGTTCTCTATCCTCGCCCTTAACATCTTTAAAAGTATTTATAAGTTTTTTATAATTCTTCTGAATTATATAACTTATAACTTTGGCAGCAGTCCGACTCGGCGTGAATCTAAACAACATTAATTGAATTAACATTAATTATAAAGTTATAAAAAATGGAAACGTATACTTAAATAAAAATTGATAAATAAGAAACTTACGAGCTTCCTTCGGGCCTAATAAAAAATCTCCCTTCATTGATATGAATCTGACTCGGATCATCATCCCCTCGAAGATCGCTCCCATCCAACTGATCATCCGCAGTCTCATCCTCTGCAGTCTTATCCTCCGCCTGATCATCATCCTGTGGGGGCACATGTGGGGGATGTGGGGTGCGACCAGACTGCTGGAAAGATGGTGGGGTGGGACCAGTCTGTGTGGGAGGTGGAAAACTAGATCCTCCAGTCTGCTGGAAAGATGAGGGACTAATCTTTGTGGGAGGTGGAAAACCAAATCCTCTGGTCTGCCGGAAGGATGGGGGCACATGTGTCTGCTGGAAAGATGGGGGCATCTGTGTCTGTTGGAAGGATGGGTAACCAGGTGGTGGTGGGGTAATGAAAGACGGACTGTCATATGGATACGGAGAGGAGAGTAGTGGCAGAAAACCCTGAGTACTGGCCATGGATATACGATTTACCTGATGATCAGTGGTTTTCACACGTATTTTTACCGCTATTTTTAGTTGTCTTTGAAGTATTTTATTTTATGTTTTAATTCATTATTCGTCATTTTATACTTTGGTTTGGTGTTTAAGTGTTTGCAGACTCAGATGAATGAAGTGGAGAAAATCAGTGAAAAAAGTGAAGAAACTGAAGAAAAGCACATATGCTGGTCAAACGCGTCCCAAGACGCGTTTCCTAGGTTCACACGCGTGCCCACACGCGTCCAGCAAGAGAAAAATGCATTTCCTGCCCACACGCGTCCCTGGACGCGTTTCCTGAGCCCACACGCGTGTCCAGACGCGTCCCAGACTACCAGACGCGTGCCCACACGCGTCCCAGCTGCCAGAATTGCAAAGAAAACTTCCCTTCTGCCCAAACGCGTCCCAGGACGCGTGTCACAGCACCAGACGCGTTCCCACACGCGTGTGCACGTGATTTTTGGGCCTGTTTTGCTGAAAAGCCCAGAATGACAGAATAAAAGAACGAGATTGCGTTTGGACAAGGGTTGGACAGTTTTGGGTGCGAAAATACACTGTGAAAGGCTGGAGAACTCATATTTGATGCAAGGATTGAAGAATTCTATGAGCTTTTGCCATTGAAGATTGGATTTCCTTCATTTATCTGTAATGTCTACAATTAACACTATGTTTTCTGTTATGTTTATGAGTAGCTAAACCCCCCATTGCTAGGGGGTGACCCTGATTCTGATTATGATGAATTTATGCAATTGATGCAATAACTATTTTACTTTTCGTATTTGTTAATTTGTTCTTCATCCGTTAGTAATGCTTTATCCGTCGGAAAAACGGATTCTGAATATGAATGAATAGTGTAGCTGGACGGCATATTATTTGTGGACATGATTAAGAACATATAATATCTATATCACCTAGGACTAGGGATATCATATTGTAACCGGAATTTCTTGTTATTGGAATGCTTGATCATAACCGTAATTATCTATGGACATAGTAATTAGGTTGTGAGGTCAAAGATCTTTTCACTAAGGCCTTAGGATTAGATACTCTAAAGAACCGGTAATTAACTATGAAAAGCATGTTATTGTATTGAGACAGAAAATTCGTTGCATGAAGAATCATTCACCGTCCCTAGCAATCTACTCATCTCTGTTCATCGTTCTATTATTCTGTTTATTTACTTTATTTGCAAAACCAATCAAAACAACCTTTTGAACTTTTGTTTAATTGAAACACTGATAAAACTCTATATCGTCAAGCAGTCCTTGAGATTCGATACTTGGGATTTTCCCATTACTACTACATAGGCAAAAATAGTACACTTGCTATTTTCCTATCAAGTTTTTGGCGCCGTTGCCGGGGACTGCCGAAGATAATTGAGTTTTAGATTTATTTCAATTAAAATTTTGTTGCTCTGCGACTAAAATTTTATTTTCTGCGCTATTTATTTTTTCCTAATCCTAATATTTGTCTAATCTGTGTATGCGAGGTAAGGCCTCAGCTGAATTTCTTTTTGACGCAGAAATTGAAAGAACTTTGCACGCAAGGCGTAGACAAGCTCGGTTGGCTAATCTGGAACCTGAAGAGGAAATTGTGTCAGTTCATTCCGATTCAGAGTCTGAAAGTGAAGAAGAAACCATGGGTGAAAATCCTCCTCCTCCTGAGAGGCTCCTTGGTGACTACGGTGCTGCAAACACACTAGGGGGAAGACAAACAATTGTCAACCAACCGGTAAATGCTGCAAATTTTCAACTACACCCAAGCACCATCAATCAGCTTGAAAGGAAACCTTTCACCGGAAAGGTTAACGAAGACGCAAACAAGCATCTGCAGAGATTTTTGACCATGAGCACCACTCTAAAAATTGATGGTCATACCGAAGAAGCAAAGAGATTGAGGATGTTCCCTTTTACTCTAGCAGAAGAGGCAGAGGAGTGGTTCTATTCTCTACCAGCAGGCAGTATCACATCATGGGGAGAGATGGAAAAAGCTTTCCTAAATGAATATTTTCCAGCGTCAGTCTTTCTACGAAAAAGGTATGAAATTCTGAACTTCAAGCAAAAGGAGGGTGAGTCTTTGGGGGATGCCTATAAAAGGTTCAAGAGGACTTTGGTGGCATGTCCGACACACAATATGGACAAAACTGAACAGATGCAAATGTTTGTGAACGGGATGAGAATCAAGACAAAGCAGTTAATCGACACAGCAGCTGGAGGCTCAACAAATTTCACAACAGCCTCTAATATCATCAAGATCATTGAAGCAATAGCTGCAAATGAGCATTTGGAGCTGTATGATAGGTGTGCCAGTAAACCAGAAGGAATCATTGATCTCAAGCTGGAAACATCAAAAATCCGAGTTGAAGATGCGATATCGGCTGAAGTTGAAAAAAGATTGAAGGCTATGAATATAGGTACACAACAGGTGGCTCAAGTGCAACAAGCTCAACCTGTAATCTGTGAAATTTGCAGTGGTCCTCATCAAACTGTTTGTTGTGTTGCGACTCCCAAGCAAATTGAAGAAATCAAATTCTTGAGGCAAAATAATCCTTATTCTAACACCTATAATCCTGGGTGGAAGAATCATCCCAACTTCGCTTGGAAAGATCAACAACAACAACAAGGCCCTCAGAAAGCGGAGTGGGAAGTAGCTATCGAGAGATTGGCTGGACAATGCTCTCAATTTCAAGAAGAGACAAGAAACAACCATAGGAACACCACAGCTTCAATAAAAAATCTAGAAGTTCAGGTGGGTCAAATAGCACAGCACCTCACTCTACAGGCACAAGGTAACTTTCCGAGTTCAACTGTGAAAAATCCGAAAGACCAAGAGAAGATTAATGCAGTTACAACAAGGAGCAAAAGAGTGGCTGAATCTGAAAAAGAAAAAGAGGAAATAGATGACCCTATGGTAATAGAGGTGGATTTGGAAATAAGAGAAAATCCGAAAGAACCAGAAGTTGTGATACCACCAGTTAAACCAGTTGAAGAAAAAAATAAGAAAGATGCTGAACCGGCGATCAAACTACCTTTCCCTTCCCGAGTGACAAAGAAGAAGTCAAAAGAGAAAGATTTTGAGAAGTTCACTGCCTTGTTCAAAAAGTTAGAGGTAAATCTACCATTCTTCGAAGCACTTGAGCACATGCCCTTGTATAGGAAATTTATGAAGGAGGTGATGGCGAAAAAGAGATCAGTGGAAGGAGAACAAAAGATTGCAACTGAGAAGTGCGGTTTAGTCTCGTCAGCAAGAAAGATCCCAATAAAGAGGAAAGACCCGGGAGCGGTGGCAATACCATGCACTATCAATAACATAACTTTTAAAAAGGTACTCCTCGATTCTGGTTCTAGTGTGAGTTTAATGCCTTTGTCAATTTTTAAAAAGCTTGAATTGGAAAAGATTAGTGAGAGTAAGACACAGTTAAGGTTTGCTGATCACACCATTAAGAAATCATATGGGGTAGCTGAAGATGTACTAGTGGAAGTTGATAAGTTTGTATTCCCTGTTGACTTCCACATCATGGACATTCCGGAAGACGAAGAAACTCCTATCCTTCTTGGGAGGCCATTTTTGTCGACAGGCCGCTGCAACCTCGACATTGAAAAAGGGACACTAACGCTGAGATCTTTTGATGAAGAAGTAACCTTGAAGATGTTAGGAGTTAGGAAAAATAGGGCGGTTGTAAATGATCAAACTTCTAGTGGTATGACAGAAAGTGATGAAAAAGACAAAAAGCCTGAGCAGCTCCAAGAAAAAGTTTCAAGCATAGCATCTCGGGTAGAAACAACTCATGAAGCTATCAAAAGTCCTAAGAAGGCTAAGAAAGTCAAGAAGAATGTGGTAAGTGAGTTGAAGAGAAAAGTTGTCCATGCATTTCATCTTCATGAGTTTTTGGTTGCGGAGGTGAAAAGCAACCAGGTGTGGAATAGAAAATACCCTCCATAATAAAGGGTAATGGACCGTCGAGCCATGCGACGTTAAACGAAGCGCTTTGTGGGAGGCAACCCACGGTTTTAATAATTACTTTCTCTGTTTGTTTGTTTTATTTTCAGGAAATAAAAGGGGCATTTCAAGTGGAAGCTATGGAATGCATTACCCTCTGTGAGTCACCTCTCTTGGGCTTGTTCTAAAACATTGAGGTCAATGTTTTGTTCAAGTTTGGGGGAGGTTTTACTCTTTGCATTTTAATTTTTATTGCTGTTATAATATGTGTAAGACTCACAAAATCATTCTCCCAAATTTTAACCGAAATTTTTAAATTTTGAAGAGTTTTGATCTTAAAGAGCGACCGGGAATAGTATATAGAGATGAAGGGAGGATTGTTTGAGGACAGGAAGTTCGGAATAATGTGACAAGAAGAGGTTCGGTTAACACCCTTGGTTCATTAAATGAAATACGAGTCCAACGTGTAGATTTGCACCATAGTACTTGTATCCTGAGAAGTACCCCTCGAGTAGTTTATTGATACAGTCTGGCATAATTCAGATTCACATGCATGATGATTGGTTGAAAAATATAAAGGATATAAGGTTGGCACCAAATGATGAAAAGGCGGTAAAAGGCAACCGGCTCGCTAAGTTGGATAACCCTTACCCGGTTATTCATCCCAAAGGAGGTTGATCCCCAAACGTCGTCCAAAAGGACAATATACAACTGTAAAGTTTGAAAATTTCATCGGTAATAAGAAAGTAGCAAATGCTGCTCGTTTGGAGCCAGAAAAAGAAAATATAAAATCTTGATCTGTCTCATGCATGTGATGATTATTATGAGAAATACAGTGCCGCAATGTGATTGTCCAAATGAAAGAGGAGGAAAATCGGAAAGAGACTTAAGTGCAAAGCATAGTTGGAGAGGTATCCAAAAGGGGAGCTTAAGGTTTAAAGTGGGATCAGAAACTCGTCGCGTCATGTGAATGCCGGACCAACTGTTTCTTGATCAATACAAACAGATATCTCACGTATGAACACTGGTGTACTCTGAAGATCATTGACTCTTGTATTTGTTGCTTGAGGTCAAGCAACGGTTTAAGTTTGGGGGAGTTTGATCAGTGGTTTTCACACGTATTTTTACCGCTATTTTTAGTTGTCTTTGAAGTATTTTATTTTATGTTTTAATTCATTATTCGTCATTTTATACTTTGGTTTGGTGTTTAAGTGTTTGCAGACTCAGATGAATGAAGTGGAGAAAATCAGTGAAAAAAGTGAAGAAACTGAAGAAAAGCACATATGCTGGTCAAACGCGTCCCAAGACGCGTTTCCTAGGTCCACACGCGTGCCCACACGCGTCCAGCAAGAGAAAAATGCATTTCCTGCCCACACGCGTCCCTGGACGCGTTTCCTGAGCCCACACGCGTGTCCAGACGCGTCCCAGACTACCAGACGCGTGCCCACACGTGTCCCAGCTGCCAGAATTGCAAAGAAAACTTCCCTTCTGCCCAAACGCGTCCCAGGACGCGTGTCACAGCACCAGACGGGTTCCCACACGCGTGTGCACGTGATTTTTGGGCCTGTTTTGCTGAAAAGCCCAGAATGACAGAATAAAAGAACGAGATTGCGTTTGGACAAGGGTTGGACAGTTTTGGGTGCAAAAATACACTGTGAAAGGCTGGAGAACTCATATTTGATGCAAGGATTGAAGAATTCTATGAGCTTTTGCCATTGAAGATTGGATTTCCTTCATTTATCTGTAATGTCTACAATTAACACTATGTTTTCTGTTATGTTTATGAGTAGCTAAACCCCCCATTGCTAGGGGGGTGACCCTGATTCTGATTGTGATGAATTTATGCAATTGATGCAATAACTATTTTACTTTTCGTATTTGTTAATTTGTTCTTCATCCGTTAGTAATGTTGTATCCGTCGGAAAAACGGATTCTGAATATGAATGAATAGTGTAGTTGGACGGCATATTATTTGTGGACATGATTAAGAACATATAATATCTATATCACCTAGGACTAGGGATATCATATTGTAACCGGAATTTCTTGTTATTGGAATGCTTGATCATAACCGTAATTATCTATGGACATAGTAATTAGGTTGTGAGGTCAAAGATCTTTTCACTAAGGCCTTAGGATTAGATACTCTAAAGAACCGGTAATTAACTATGAAAAGCATGTTATTGTATTGAGACAGAAAATTCGTTGCATGAAGAATCATTCACCGTCCCTAGCAATCTACTCATCTCTGTTCATTGTTCTATTATTCTGTTTATTTACTTTATTTGCAAAACCAATCAAAACAACCTTTTGAACTTTTGTTTAATTGAAACACTGATAAAACTCTATATCGTCAAGAAGTCCTTGAGATTCGATACTTGGGATTTTCCCATTACTACTACATAGGCAAAAATAGTACACTTGCTATTTTCCTATCACCTGACTCTGCGGGGGAGGACACGTGGCCGATTGAGGTGACTGACATACTACTACTTGTGGGCGTTGGTGCTTCTTCTTACCACTATCAGCTACACCCTTACCTTTATCAGGTCGGGGTGACACTTTACCTATTTATAGAGATTACACAATTAATATAAATATATTCAACAAATGGTTCACTAAGTAAAATTATAAAAATATAATCCCAACAACTGATTGTCATTAACACATTCAATACATAGTTCATTAAGTGAAATTATAAAAATACATTTTCAACAACACATATTCATTATTCTAAATCTTCGTGCTCGTCATCCACATCACTCTCATCATTTGATGTGATATTGTCCTCAGATGCAATATCTTCATGATCTTCATCCAATATAGACGAATCAACTAGATGCCCCTCAACCATTGTATCAGAAAAACTTGTAGTTTGTTCATCTGCAATCACATCATTAATTTGTTCCAATTCATCAACTTGGAAAGCAAGATCTTCTTCCACTAGATCGTTAGATTCAATATGACCCATTGGTTTTGTTTTTATGACAACACACCACCCTCGTTTACGTGGCACAAATGAAGGATAAGGAACATAGTAAACTTGCCTAACAATATGTGACATTATGAAAGGGTCATACTCTTTGTACCTCCGGTCCATTTAAATCTCAACAGTACCATATGTCATATCTATTTTTGTGCCTCTAGTTGGATCATACCATTCACAATAAAACAAGACAACTTTATTTTTCGAGTCCAAGTAAGTGTACACCAACTCGTAGATATGTTTGACAAAACCATAAAAGTCATCTTCACCGCCATCTGTAACTCCTTTCACAAAAACACCACTGTTTATGGTCTTTTTCCCTTCAGTCCATGTATGAGTGTGAAATTTATATTCATTCACAAAGTATGTGTGCCATTCATTTGCGCTTTGAATAGGGCTTTGAGACAAGTTTCTCAAATGGAGTATTTCGGGAGTCGGTGCAACAATGCTATACAATCTCTCCTTAAACCATGCTGGAAATTGAGCATGGATGACACCAGATGTTGATTGTACACCGGTAGTATGAAAATAGGTGTTGTTGAATTCCCTAAAAAGAAACACATTATAAGTTTCAGAGTAATGAGTTTTATGATTGTAAAGAAAATTAAAAGTTAGGGGTATGTATACTTACTCAAGAAATGGTTTAACTTCAACGCAGTTGATTAAGACATGAACATGGGAAGATTGTATTTCTTGTTGGGTCAACCAATGCACACCCTTTTTTCCAGATGGACGGCCTGGAAGCCCAAAGACCGATAAAGTGAATTGACTCCTTTCACTAACATTGACAGGATTTCGAATGATTCTTGGAGTTAACATCAAATGCTTGAAATAGTGACTGCAAAAATGTGATGTTTCTCGATGCAAGTAATGTGCACATATCGATCCTTCAACTCTAGCCTTATTTTTCACTGATCGTTTTGAATCACCCATGAACCTTTCAAACGGATACATCCACCTATATTGAACAAGTCCTCCAAGATAAGCTTCATAGGCGAGATGCACAGGTAGATGTTCCATGGAGTCAAAAAAACCATGCGGAAATACTTGTTCCAACTTGCATAGAATGACTGGAATATTTCGATCCAACTTAATGACGTCGTCTACTTTTAAAGCTGAAGCACAAATATCTCTGAAAAATTGACTAATTTCAGTCAGTGGATTAAGCACATGTTTAGGTAGAGAACCAAACGCAATTGGTAGCAATTGTTCCATAAAAACATGGCAATCATGACTTTTCATACCATGCAACTTCCCAGTGTTGGCGTCAGCACACCTTACTAAATTTGAAGAATAGCCGTCGGGCATTCTCAATTCTTTTAACCATCGACAAACCTCTTTACCTTCTTGGGAGGTCAGACTGAAACAAGCCTTCGGTTTCAATAATTTCCCATTTGGTTGAGGCTTCAACTCCAACTCTTTTCGATTGCACCATTTTTCCATGTCATGTCTAGCCTTCTCATTATCTTTCGTCTTGTCTTTAACATCCATCACGGTGTTAAATACATTATCAAAAAAATTCTTCTCAATATGCATAACATCTAGATTATGGCGCAACAAATTATCTTTCCAATATGGAAGTTCCCAAAATATACTTCTTTTTGTCCAATTGTGATCGACCCCATATCCTTCAATTCTACATGCCTTTCCAGTATCTGTAATTTTTGGTAGCCCACAAACTTTGTCCCATACAGCACCTGGTGACAAGCGGGGCGGAGGCATATCTGTTACCTGTTTGTCATTTATGAAATTTGTCTTGTTCTTTCTATACGGATGATTTTTTGGTAGAAATCTGCGGTGACAGTCAAACCACGAGCTTTTCCCCCCTTTAACCCACGTAAACACCTTGGTGGAACTCATACAATGCGGACAACCCATTCTTCCATGTGTACCCTAACCAGACAACGTGTCATATGCTGGAAAGTTGTTGATGGTCCACATCAAGGCAGCTCGCATAGTAAAAAAAAATTACGTGATATATCATAAGTCCATTCTCCACCAATCCACAACCTCTTCAAATCATCAATTAAAGGTTGTAAATACACATCAATTCCGGCTTTTGGACTCGAAGGTCCTGGAATGACGCACGTCAAAAACATGTATGGTTTTGTCATGCACATCTCGGAAGGGAGGTTGTAAGGGGTTATAATAACTGGCCAACAAGAATACGCACTTCCCGACGCTTGAACATAAGGAGCAAAACCATCTGAGCATAATCCAAGCCTAACATTTCTAGGTTCTGCGGCAAAATCAGGATGTATTCGATCAAAGTGTTTCCATGCCTCGCCATCAGATGGATGCCGCATAGTGCCTGGACTTGTTTTGTTTGTATGATGCCATGTCATTTGACTTGCACTGTGCATTTAAGCAAACATTATTTTTAACCTTGGAATTATCGGAAGATAAAACATGGACTTTTCTGCTACACGGTCTTGATTAGTGTTAATGGCTCTACTGCGAACTTTATATCTTGGACTCATACAAAATTTGCATTCATCCAACAATCCATCTTGGGTACCAAACTCATTGTCATAAAACAACATACAACCATTAATGCAACAATCAATCTTTCTTACTCTTAAGCCCAACTTCGACACCAACTTCTTTGCTTCATAAAATGTTGTAGGTAAGTTGTCTTTCATTGCAGTTGAGTCCAACATCATTTTTACAAAGAATTCCAAACACTGATCAGGAACATTCCAATTTGACTTGGCGGCCAATAATCTCACACACATTGATAGCTTCGAGTCAGATGAACCATCATGTAACGACATATTCATCTCATTCAACAACTGATAAAATCTCTGCGCTTCCTCGTTCGGCATCTCTTCCCCATCAAAATCTTCAGGTTGATCATAGGTCACGTTCACACCAAAAGCATCCTCAACCATGTCACCGATCTGATTAAAGTTTTCCTCATATTCAATAGGCGGTCTTTCCTCATATTCCATTGGCGGACGACTACTTGAAGCATGCGTACTGCTAGTCTCTGGTACGTTACTCGGCAATTTTTCACCATTAAACGTCCAAAACCAAGAATTTTCCATGAAACCCCTTCTATAAAAATTCCTGACCACTTCCTCTGGGTCACTAATTATAGGTCTACATTCACATTTAAGACAGGGACACCTAACTCCTCCTTCGCTTCAACAACATTCTTGAGCAAACGCCCACGTGATAAACCCGTTAACTCCTTCTATAAAATTGAGTTTAAGTGCACGTCTTCCTGGTTCCACTCTATCGTACATCCAACTACAATAATACAAATAATATTCCATACTGCACATATATCCAATCATTCTCTTTTTAGTAACAATAATTAAACATTTACTTTATCAACTATAAGTAAATAATTTTCTAGAATATAATTTTCTAACAATATATATATATATATATATATATATATATATATATATATATATATATATATATATATATATATATATATATATATATATATTCTACCAATATATACATTCTATAACATTCTAACAATATTATATACATTCTAACATTCTAACAATATATACATTCTAACAATAATACATATTATATATAATATTTTTGTTTTTATAAAATCTATAATTATAACATTCTAAAAATTATAACATCCTAATATTCTATAATTATAATAACATCCTAATATTCTGTTTTTATATATATACATTATAAAAATTATAACATAAAATCTGTTTTTTTTAAATCTATATATGTTTCTAATTAGATAAATTAACTAATAATCACATATAAAAATCTAAATTATATATCAAATTAATCTATAACATATAATCACATCAAAAAATAAATTATATATCAAATTAATCTATAACATATAATCACATCAAAAAATAAATTATATATCAAATTAATCTATAACATATATATATATATATATATATATATATATATAATCACATCAAAAAATCTGAAAAATTATATAAGTGAAATTGAAAAAAAAAACCTCAATGAACTTGAACAATATTTAGTGAGCTCTTATAGTTGAATCAAAATCAGAAATTCTTCACCTACACATATATTAAATCAAAATCAGATTCTTAGCAAAAAAATTTAAAAAAAAGGATAAGAACAAGTGAAGATCGATTGCATACCTGGAAATGGGGGATTGTATGAAAAATTTGAGACTTGAAAATGGTGGATTGAAGAGGGAGGAGGGTTGAAGAGGGAGGAGAGGAAGAGGGTTTGGGGGAAGATGAAGGTTAGAAACAGAAATGGGGGTTCTGGGAAGAGGAGCGCATCGTGAATGGGTATATTACTTTTAGCGACGTGATTTTCACGTGTCTAGGTAGCGACATGAAAATCACGTCGCAACATCCTAACAGTCATAAATGTGTCAGTCAACTGCACACATGACTGCATAAATGTTGGCGTGGTATACTAAAAACACTTGTGACGTGATATACACGCCGCAACAAAAAAAAAATGAAAATTTGAAATTCCCCCCTTTGAAACGTCAGTCTACTTTACCTATTTTGCATTTATTTTATTTTTATTAGTGGTTGCGACGTGTTTTTCACTTCGCAAATATTTTTTTAAAATAGTATTTCTGACACCCCATGTGCCAACGTTGATTTTAGTTTTTTAATATTAAAAACTTATAGTGACGTGATTATCACGTCGCAACTCACTTTTTTGAGCCACGTGATAATCACGTCGCAAAATTAGGTGGCTATATCACACTTTTCTTGTAGTGACTTGAGTCATCTCTTTAGGAGCTAGTTGTTGGATCTCCAATCATATATGACAAGTTTCAAAAGCCTGATAAGAAATACTTGCTTGATTAAGCCTCTCATAAATGTCAATATCCATCCCAACATCAAAGCAATAGTAAGGCTTTCTTTTCCTTTACAGGCAGACGA
The DNA here is from genome assembly GCF_029867415.1 of Vicia villosa. Classification (NCBI taxonomy): domain Eukaryota; kingdom Viridiplantae; phylum Streptophyta; class Magnoliopsida; order Fabales; family Fabaceae; genus Vicia; species Vicia villosa. Next base: position 42,333 of record NW_026706326.1, on the reverse strand, counting down.
TTTACGATTATCTATTCTAATTTCGTTAAGTATTGATGACTTTACCAATATAGAGTGCTTCAACGTTTCAAGTAGTGTAAGTTCTAACCAGAGAAAGCGTAACAGGAAGGCCGGTAGTAATTATGAAATTTCAGTGAGACTAGAGTCAAATGTATCCGAAACTATAAAAAGAAAGTTGAGCTTGGGGGAAAGAATTCTTTTAGTGGGTGGAGTGGAGAAAGTGTTCATGCAGTATTTTAGTATATTGAGGCGGAAAGGTTGTTGAAAGTTTTCCATTGTTATATGTCCACCACATTTGGCCATCTTGCTGGTCTCATATTCATCTCCACGAAAAAGGTTTCCTTTTGCATTGAGAGGTCTATAAAAGTCTTTAATAAAAAACGTCAAATATGTAGGATACACTATAAGGTAAGTCGTGAACAAACTTATTTATAGCTCTCAGTTTTCCTATTCCAGTATTTTGTTAAGATTCTTAAAGGTATATTATATGTGTGTTTCGTGTGTAGGTTTCCATTCCAGTGAAGAATATAAAAATATCATAAGACTTTTAAATAATTAGACCAGGCAATTTCACAAGCTTAGATGAATATAACATAAAGAATTTAATATTTAACTTACAACAGATGATATACAACAATCAATAAAATGACAATTGTAATTGAAGATATGATTTGAAAAGAGGGGCTTTGATTGAGCATTGATAATAGATGCAAATTGTTAGATCCATAGTTTTATGATTGGCATAAATTTTGCAAAAATATGGTTCTTATATGATGTTAAGCAACATGTTGTAACATCTTGACCAACTGTCATGACAGATTCTGCTGTCATGTATTTGTGATAGATGTTCTGCCAGATGTTGTGATATGTTACACCAGAACATCATTATAGTATAGTTGGTTTAATTCCTTGAAGATTTAATTGAAAAATATGAGATTCTGGAAGATTCTAGAAAATAAAAAATTTCATCTTAGACCGCGCAAGTCAGGTAAAAGTTTAGTTTCACATAGATTGCACTAGGGCTGGACAATCGGTCGGTTTGAGTCGATATCGTGCCCAAAACTTAAACCTGATGCAAACCGCATTTTCATTTTAAAGGCTCTATTCCAACCGATAAAATTTCGATTTTTGGCGGATTCGATTAGATCGATTTATTAGATAAATCAGGTGAATTTAATCGATTTAATATTTATTATACTAAATCCATAAAATTATTTTTATAATTGATATTAACTTTGACAAAATTATGCTAAATATAACAATATTTTACGTCTATTGCATCTTTCTATCTTGTGTATGTGATATTTGTCATGCATTATGTTATTATTTTAAATAAATAAAAAATATTCTAAATGAACTTCATTAAATAAATTTCAGTAAAATAATACAATAAAATAAAATATAATTTCAGATAACTTCATTGTATAGATAAATGAAAACTGAATGTACACGCATGCTCATAAATGCATTCGAAATGAGTAAAATAAAGTCTACTTAACCAAATAAAGAATATAGTTAAATTTAAAGTTATTGGATTAACCATCATAAAGTTAAATGAATAATTGAAACCAATATTGGAGATCTACAGTAGAATTGGAGTATATTGCTTTGTTAAGATTATGGATAATAATATTAACAGATAAATATGGTGAATTGTCAGAAAATTCAAACTTTTTTTTTGACAAAGACAAACTTAACTTTCATTTCAGAAAATTCAAACTTAAATACCAAAATTCACAACTTTTGTTTTTTATTCAATTACAACAAATAATTATTAAAATTAATTGCAATAAAATTCATCAACAAAAAATAGAAATTGAGATTAACTTTTTCATAAACATAAATTGAAACAAAACAAAATTTAAAAGCAAAATCACTTTCAACGTGGACAATATCAAATAGGGTCCTTTCAAAAAATTTACTTCTAAACCCTACATAGAAGTAGAACAACTTTACTTTATAGTTGAAAAAAAAATTGTGAAGTTAAAAATCTAATGGATTGTAAAATAGAGAAAAGAAAGAAGAGGAAAAGAAAGAAGAAGAGGAAAAGAAAGAAGAAAGAAGCATGTGGGGAGAAAGAGAAACAAAATGGTACAATTTAATTGAAAAGGGTTTGTAGAATAAATATGGTTTTGGAGATTTGTGCAGAAGATTTGCTTATGAGAAAAGCTTCATGTGTTGGAACATGTGACAACAATAAATGAGGACAGGTAGAACACTAATTTAATATAAAAAAAATGTTACATTTTGAAAAAAAAGAAAGTAGTACAACTAGAAAGAAGTGATTTTTGAGTCATAGAAGAAAAGCAATGGAAACTTAATAAGACATCCACGTGACAGCCTTAGAAAAGAGAGGGGTAGAATTGGATTTTCAACAACATTGAATTTTCTTATATATAATAATGTTTTTTTTTTACAAAGGAAAACTTAATTCATTTCATTCAACAATAAAGGTTCAATCCAAGGAGGAATTGTGTAAAATAGACTACGCCTAGTCCAAGAATCGGCCGCTTTTGCTAACGTATGAGCAACCGGATTCGCTTGGCGTTTTACAAACTTTACCTCAAAGTTAGGAAAAGAGACCAACAGAGACTGAATAGAAGAGATGATAAAACTAAACTCAGAAATACCAGTATTATTGGATCGAATAGCTTGGACCACGCTTTGAGAGTCACTCTCGAAGATAACATGTACAAAGGTCAACTCAATAGCCCTTTGCATCGCCTCCTTAAGAGCCAAGGCTTCCATTTCAAGGATTGGAAAGAGGCCGAAATCCCACGCAGTACCTGCTGTCACAAAAGTGCCCAAATTATTCCTGACACACCAGCCCCTATTCGAAGTCCCACGAGCAATATTAAAACCGACATCCACATTACATTTAACCGTCTCCCCTCTTGGTGGAATCCAAGTCAAACTATCCACCTCATTATGAAATCGAGAAACATCCTCTTGAGCCGAATACCATTCCTGCCAACTAGCGAAAGCATGTAACCCAAGTTTGGAGTAAACCTCACTCTCATTATTCCAAACCCGATTATTCCTGTTTTTCCACAACACTTCAACCATAACAGCAACTCTCCCTGCCGTCCTACTATCCTCACAGCTACAAACATCGAGAACCAAAGAAGAAACATTAGTAAAGTTAGATAAACGAGGTGTAATAATATTCGAGAGACCGGCTACTTCCCAACACCGATTAGTTGTCTCACATCCAAACAAAACATGCCAAGTATCTTCCAAAGGATGCTCACACAACGGACACGAAACCGGACAAGGAACATGATGTTGACGAAGCCTAGCTCGAGTTGGGAGGCAATCCCGACAAATCCTCCATAGTAAATGCTTAACTCTTGGAGGAGCTTTAACTTTCCAAAAACTACACCAATCTCCTTCCACACAATTAGATCTCGTCACCCCTTGCTTTCTACGCCACACCTTATAGCCCGACCGCACACTATAACAACCGTTCTGCTTAAAATTCCAATTCCACTTATCTTCACACACCTCCGCACACAACGGCACTTGCAAAATACTTTCTGCCACCACATGGTCAAATAAATCTCTTATAACAAGAATATTCCAAAATTTACCATTTGGTGACAAGAGATCATGAACCGTAATATCATACACACCTTGTTTCTGCGGACCAAAAACACACCCTTCTGTTTTACCTCTCAGCCACGGCGCAAACATCACCGTAATTTCCGTACCATCGCCAATACTCAACCTGCAACCAAGATCCAACACTTTCCTAGCCTGCCAAATACTACGCCACACCAAACTCGGATTATATCCCAACTTAGCATCAAAAAAAGACATACTAGAAAAATACCTTGCTTTATAACATCTTGCCACTAGCGAATTCGGATTTGACAAGAGATGCCATCCCCTTTTTGCCACCATGGCCATGTTAAAAGCTCGGAGATCCCTAAAACCGAGCCCTCCTTCATTCTTAGCTCCCGTCAACTTATCCCAAGACATCCACCGAATACCCCTATTATTCGAACTACCACCCCACTAGAAAGAATTCAGCATTTTTTCAATATCATCCACAATTCCATCCGGTAGAATAAAAAGACTCATCACATAGGATGGAATGGACTGAAGACCCGATTTTATCATAACCTCCTTACCCGCCCTAGACAGAGGCCTACTCCGCCAAGAATTGATCTTCCTCCAAATCCGATCCTTCACAAAACCAAAATTCTCTTTCTTACGCCGCCCTATAAGAGAGGGGAGGCCCAAGTAAGTTCCTGTACCTAACACATGCCTCACTCCCATAATATGAGCTAGATCAACCTGAGCTGGATTACTAAGATTTCTGCTGAAAAACACTTCCGACTTTGTCAGATTAATCTCTTGCCCGGAAGCTTCAGCATACAGGTTAAGAATCTGCATTAAGTTATTTACTTCAGTCAAATTTGCCCTGCAAAATAAAAAACAATCATCAACAAAAAGTAGGTGAGACACACTAGGTGCCCCCTACAGATTTGAACCCCATGAATGTCTCCTCGTGCCACTGCTCCTCTCAGAAGAGTCTAAAGTCCTTCAGTAATAAGGATAAAGAGATACGGGGAAAGAGGATCCCCCTGTCTCAATCCTCTACCTGGCTGAATAGGTCCAACACTATCCGTATTCACGAGAACAGAATAATTCACCGACGAAACACACATCATCATCCAATTAATCCAAGTCTCCGCGAAACCCAAATTTTTTAACATCCCCCGCAGGAACCCCCAGTCCACCTTGTCATACGCTTTACTAATATCAATCTTCAAAGCTAACTGAGCATTATTCCCCACCGTCCTCCGCTTCAAAGTATGAATAATCTCAAAGGCAATCATAGCATTATCAAGGATAGATCTGCCTTCCACAAAAGCGGATTGTTCCTCTCCAATAATCTTATCAAGAAATCTCTTCAAACGGTTAGCCAACAACTTCGAAACAATTTTATACGCCACGTTGCATAGCGATATCGGGCGCAAATCGTTCATGTTAGTAGGATTTCCACATTTCGGAATCAAGCAAATATTGGTATGGGAAAGACTTTCAGGAAGAAAGGCCGTATTCAACCAAATCTTAGCCTCATTAAAAATATCATCACCACAAATGGACCAAAACTTTTGATAAAAACCAGGGTTAAAACCATCCGGCCCTGGAGCCTTGTCAGGATGCATCTGTGACAAAGCCTCAAAAAGCTCCTCTTTCAAAATAGGCGCTGTAAGGTAGTTATTATCGGCATCCGAAATAACCGGCTGAACCACATCAAGAACAGGAGCATAATTTCCTATTCTCTCCTCAAACAATCTGTCAAAATAAGCCTTTGCTATCCCACATAAACCCTCCTGGCTTCTAATTTCACTATTCCCTTCATCATGTAACATTTGAATTTTCTGGAAATTCCGACGCACTGTAACGGACCGATGGAAAAATTTAGTGTTCAAATCACCATCACACAACCAGTGGACCTTCGCTCTCTGCCGCCAATAGATATCCTCTCTAATCAACACCTTATTATACTCATTATGTGCTTCTATATATTGCTCAACCGCCACCGAAGATGAACTAATGCGAAAGGATTCCAGCCTCTCCCGCAAACTATCCCTCTCAGCATTGACAGACCGAATACGACCCCGGTTCCATCGCTCCAACCCGATAGCGCAACTAGCTATCCGTTCTGATAAATGATGATACACACCACCAGCACCACCAGTCCAGCCCTCATTCACCACGTCTTCCACCCCTGTTTCTTTCATCCACCAGTTCTCAAACTTGAATCTTTTCCTCTTACAAGAATTCAGGGCCGGATCACAACACAACAGTATAGGACTGTGGTCAGAATGTGTAGCAACCAAGTTAAGCAGTTTAGCATTAGGGAACAGATGGATCCAGTCAGAGTTAGAAAGAGATCTATCAAGTCTTTCTTCAATCATGTGAGAAGCACCTCTACTCTTAACCCATGTAAACTGATATCCTTCCAGCGGAATATCAGTAAGATCACAATCACTAACAACTTGTTGGAATCCCGCACACAACCAATCGGGGTGAGGATGTAAGCCATGCTTATCATGCTGAGACAACAGGTCATTAAAATCTCCAATAACACACCACGGCAAACTCGACATATTGTTCAACTCACGAATCATATCCCACGCTTGCAGTCTTCTATTACGTTCCGGATAACCATAATAACAAGAAAGCCTCCAATCTCCTTTCATATCGTCTTGCACAAGGATATTGATGAAATTTCTGGAAAAATTAAGAACCGTACACTTACTGCTATTCTTCCACAACACTGCAATTCCTCCACTCCTTCCTAACACATCCACACAAAGACAAGCATCAAATTTTAGCGACACGCGGACAATCTCCATCTTCCGAGAATTGGCTAAAGTTTCAGACAGAAAGAGAATATCAGGTTGATGTCGCTGAGTCAACGAACGGAGATTTGGAATTGCTCTCGGATGACTCAAACCCCAGCAATTCCAACTTAGGATCTTCATTGGTCCCGGCAGTCCTGGCTGCCAGGACTTGCCGTTAAAAAATGATTCTGCTCCTTAATAGATACCTCCTTCTTCACTAAATCACCTTCCCTTGTCCTCTTCTTTTCGACTTGTTCCGCATCAGGGGTTATATCACTGCTAGTGGCGCCATCACTCAGCCTAGTATCATTACCAGCATCAGCAGACATGCTGCCAATAATGAGATGAGGATTAACACGGATTATCTTAGGTTTTGGCATTCTCGCGCCTGTGTTTTTGGTATTGAGAGATTTAGTTTTAAATTTAATAGGTTTAGGCTGGAGAGAGTTTGTAGGTAAGAAAGAAGCTGTAGGTTGAAACTCATGCAGACTTGGTGAACTTAAGGCTAAGGTCGAAGCTTGGTTATCAGAAAAAGATTTGAGAGTTTGGTTTGGTGTGGACCCCACGTTGTCAAGGTTTTGTGTGGTAGTTGCATGAAACAGGAAAGGGCTTAACGTAATGTCTTGGTTTGATTGGCTATTATGGAATTTTGGTGGACCCCCACTGTCATACCCAAAAATTTGCCCATACAATTTCTCTTATACAAATACAAATCAATACACAAAGCTCCAAGACACACTCTCCTATGCAAAGCTCTGAAACTAGGGTTTGGTCTGTTCAAAGGAAAATCAGTGGATCAATGACGCCAAGGCATCTCATATAGCTCAACATATCTCACATTATCCCCATGACAAGTATCAAGTCTCATCTCAAAGAATTGGTCACTCAATTGTTCAGAAAGACAACAGTCGACTAGGTTAACCTAAAAGTCAACTGTGGTCAAAGTAAAGTCAAAACTCCTGATTTTTTGTCAAGATCCTCATATTGAAGTATCATTCACCATTTGATCAAGAATTGATCATGGTTCATCAAGGAAGGATCAAAAATCAACAAATCAAAAAGTTTCTAAATTAGGGTTTTGTACAGGAAAAGTCAACTGAACTTTGACCAGCCATAACTCTCACATGGAACATCAGAAATTTTCTATCCAAAGCTAATTTTGAAGGAAATTTGGTTTTCTACAATTTTGTCTCTCACATGCCAAGTCTAAAAATGCTTCATTTGAGAGACATGGGCTAAAACATTATAGGTCATTTTCAAAAGTCAACAAAAAGTCACTTTTTTCAAAAGGACACACAAGGAGCATGGAAAATGATTTTGATATGAGACCAAAGACACTGGTTAAAGGACTCTCTAAGGTTTCTAAAAAGTCTTAGAAAACTTCCATACCTCAAAAATTGAGAGAGATAGGCCTTGTCAAAGTTGGACTATTTTGGAGGGAAAAATGTGAAATAAAGGGGCCTCAAATTGATTTCTTTTGCAAAGGGGCCCAAGTTTTTATGGCCCAATCTTGTTCCTCAAGACATTAAGGAGACCTAATCTGACTGCCACGATTTATTTGTGATTATTTGATTTTTATATGAATTTTTATTCATTAAAATCAATTTAATCAAGTAATTAAAAGGAAAATACAAAAGAAATTTGATTTGCTTTGATTCTAATCAAATATAATCATCAATATTCAGTGCAAATTTCGTGCTAATTAAAACTGGAAAGATTGAGAAGAATTTGGATTGAAATTGATTAAAGTTGGAAACTTTCACAAATCAAATTTTCTAAATCTTTCAATATTGGATTCAAGAAGTTTTAGCAAGATTTTTGTTGACCTAATTGCTCTACTATATAGTCATAACATGGCCAAGGCATTAGGGACGAATTTTCATAAGGATTGGCAACCAAGAATAGCATACAAACTGCAAAATTTTCAAGAACAAGTGGAATTCGATTTCGGAAATAAGGGAAGATTCAAGCTATTCCAAGCATCAAGTAAGGATCCTTGAAGCGTTCTGAAGCGGTCCAAGCCATTACCCTTCACCAACACGTTCTGAATCGCGCTAATAAACACACGGTTTGCAAATTTCTAATTCGGTTTCGTTCTCATTGATTCGTCGCATATAATTGCATTTCGACTGCATATTGTTGATTATCGTGAAGTTTGGAATGTTTTTGAATGTTTAATTCTTTGTTTTCGTGCCTAAATTGCAATATGCCATTGGTGATGATTAGGGTTTTGCTTTAGGGTTTCTGGATAAAAGAAAAATTAGGATTAATTATCAGCACCATTGAATTCATAATGCGATTTCCGTTCGATTCATGTACTTGGATGTAATTCATGCTGCATGTTTGTTGAGTTTGGTTGTTGCAGGGATATACCCACGCGCAGAACCGTTGGTAAAAGTCTGCGTTTTCCAGAAAACCGTAAGGTTGAAGATGAAGAAGCTGGGCGCGAGCGGTTCAGTTTGAATTTCTTTGATTCGTTTTTTTACATATATTGATATTAAGGCGTATATTTTCAAATAACCATTGCAGCTCGAATGGCATAGACAAGTGAAGGCGAATGGGATTGTGCGTGTTCGAATCCCACACGCGACCTTTAAATTTTGTTATTTTGTATGCTTTAAGCCTCTTGCAGATCCAATGCTTCCTATGCACGCACGCCTACCGTATACCCTCGTACCAACAACTATCAGATCTTGCTGGCAATAGATCCACCGCATCAGAAGTGAGGATGCATCATGTACTCTCAGGCCTGCGTAGCATTGAATCAAAGCTAAGATTTTTATAAATTCTTTTATTTCTAATTATATAAATTTATCTTCTTTACATATTAATAATTGTTTTTAATTATTTTTTTATCATATTTAAACTATTATATATTTTCAAAAGAAAAAACCTTTTTGTATAATCATTATTTTGTTTTAATTATTTATTTAATATTTATCCTTTCTTTTATTTAACTTAAAATTATATTTAATTATTTATATTCATTCAAAATTCATATATATGTTATTTTATTCTAAAAATTTCATAAAAAATATCTGTGTGTCCGATTTTTTTCTCTTCTCGATTTAATTAATTAGGTCGCGAGACCAATAATTAATTAAATCGTTTGTGTTTCTTATTTAAATCATACCCTAATCAGGGTTTAAGACGAACATTCCAATACACTGAAACATGTTCTTTTCTGTTTATGCCTTTTCAGGGTTATCAACAAGGTTCATTCCAACCATGCACCCGATCAAGACTAAAAGCTAAGTTTCGATTCAACTCTCGTTATTTATATATATATTTAATGCAAAATTATCCGCTGGTTTCATTTTCCCCCTTCCCATAAATTGTTTATATACTGCGTGGTTAGTAATTTAGGGAGTGCAAATTTAAACTGGATTAGAGTCAGTAATTATAAGATAAATAACTGAATTGAACCACGTGATTGTTGCGCACACGCACCCTTTTGGGGTAACCTCTCTGTTGCCTTGTTGCCTGTTGCCTGTTGCCTTTATGTTTGTTTTGCAGAATAAGCCATGTCCCTCGAATACGAGGGTACCTCAGCCATGCTGCCTCGATATGTAAAGGTCATACGATCCTAAATGATGCTGCCTTCGATACACAAATATGACCTCGACCCTCGGAAGTTGCCTACGGAAAAAGGCTGAGGTATCTTCTGGCTGCCTACGAATAAGGCTTATTCTGATCCTTACCTTAGACTACCTGCCCTCCCATGGCATGGGACAGTCTTATGGCAAAGGATGTTTCGATGACCCTTCTACCTCCAAACGAAAGGCTTCCTGCCCTCTTATGGCAAGGATAGACCCCTTTCATTCTGAAAGGCTAAAAAGAGACCTATCATCTGAGTTTAAGGTAATTGCCCCTAATTGCCTTGCCATGCTCTATTTTCTATATTCTTTCTCAACATTCTTCAAAAACTGGCTACGCTCATTTTACGAGCTAAAGTCCATTTTTTCCTCTTTCATCTACATTTTCTGAAAACGAGCAAGCAAAGCAATTAAGAGCCCATGGAAAACCATGGATGCAAAGGGTGCCTTACACCTTCCCTTTGCATAAATTACCTCCCGAACTCAGATTTCTTTAAAAGGTTTTTTTCTGTTTCTTTTAGCCTTTCCGATTTAGTTTGGATAAAATAAAAGTCGGTGGCGACTCATGCTTAACCGCGACATTTCGATCGATAAAAAGTCAGTTCACCGTATTACACCCACAATTATAGGAAGGATCGGGTAGTCTAGGCAAAGGGGAGTTTAGAACAATTAAGGATGGGTTGACTGGCTGGGAAACGGAATGATGTTTAATGTTGATAGGTGGGGTCGTTGCATTTTTTGAATGGGTGGATAAATTAAGGTTGTCGGTTGTAGGTGGGGGCAAGTGATGATTGGTCATTAATTGTGCCTGATTCAGAGTAACTGCTGGGCCGTTATTCCTCATTAAACCATCATAATTGGTAGTAACGATACAATGATTGTGGCCGACATGTTGTCCCCCCCTTGTCTCTCTGTTGTCTCCACTACTTTCCTCCCCAACTGTTGCTTCACGCGCCGGACCACCACCAAAAGTGTTTTCCAGAATACCACTTCCTCCTTCATCCTTCTTCAGCCACCTTGAAGAGTTTCCATACTGCTTCCTATTATCTGCACGCAGATCCGCCGACCACCCCCGAACGCCATTATCATCCTCCATATCAAAACGAATCGCACATCTCTGTTCCGTATGGCCCAGGATACCACAAACAAAACAAAAAGAACTGAGTCTCTCATACTTGAAACTAACAGCACACCAATCGCCTCCCTTGTTCTTAACTCTAGTATTCTTTTTCAGAGGGACACGAACGTCGATCTTCACCCGCAAACGCATATATTGCCTCCAGAAGCTAGAATTATTATTCTTGTCATATTCCACAAACGAGCCAATGAAATTTGCCATAGCCATACCAACCTTCTCTATCATCAACCCTGCTGGGAGATTATGTACTTGCACCCAAAAATCTACATGAGTCAGCGGAATATTCTCGATTTGGACCCCAACATGCACTTTCTCCAGAATCAAGAGATGATTATCATAAGACCAGGGACCTCCCTTCTGTGCAGCCTCCATATCCAGTTTGTGACTAAACTGGAACAGAAAACGACCCTCCGTAGCTTCTTTGATCATAACTTTTTTAACCGGCCTCTATATATCCGCCATACGAGCCTTCATTGATTTCACGTGAATCGGTCTATCACTCAAAAACCTTCCGACCAAACAGAATTGTAAATCTCCCACATCTCCCCCTTCACCCTCCACATCGAAACAAAACCCATCAACCTCGCCATCGTCTTGGATCGAAAGACCCTCCAGGTTAGGCGTTGACATCAGAGAACCGTCGCAATACAGAAACAACAAAAGAAGAGAGGGACTGCCAATGAATCACCTGTTCCGAGAATACCGGAAGTATGAACCAAAACCAGGAAGAAAATTAGGCCACTTCTCACAAGAGAAGAAAAACAAAACCTAGCACTAGGAAAACTATAATAATGTTGGTTTGGTGAGATGATGAAATGCGATGCAGCCAGCTCCACGTCTCTCTATCACTGTTTGTTTGGTGGGAGAAAGAGACTTTCAAAACTCAAAAGTTGAAAAACACATAGAGCAATAATAAAACTGCCATAGCATATTAGCATCAACCAAAAATAACCATACAAACAAAAATGATGAAAAACAAAGAACAAACTCTCATCTTCCCTTCTCACACCCCCTTCTCTGAAGACCACACCCTCCCCCTCTCCCACCTCGACACCGATCGCAACCTCCACTTAACCATCCGCTACCTCCGCGCTTACACCGCCACAACCACCACAACAACCACCGCCCACCATAACAACCCCTTCCACGTCATCTCCTCCTCCCTCTCACAAACACTCCCTCACTACTACCCACTCGCCGCCACACTCCGCCACCGCAAACACCCTAACAACCGCCTCGAACTCTTCTGCACTGCCAACCAAGGCATCCCTCTTATCCACACTACCGTAGACTTCACTCTCGACTCCGTAAACTACCTCGATGACCCATCTTCGCCTTTCCTCGAACACCTGGTGCCCGACCCAGAACCCGAAGAGGGAATGGAGCACCCATGTATGCTTCAGCTAACGGTTTTCAAGTGCGGCGGGTTCACTCTCGGTGCAGCGATTCATCACTCGCTGTGCGATGGAATGGGTGGGACTCTGTTTTTTAACTCGGTGGCTGAGTTGGCTCGTGGAGCGACTCGGGTTACGGTGGAGCCTATATGGGATCGAGAGAAGTTGTTGGGTCCAAGAGATCCACCTCGAGTGGATTCACCTTTGATAAAAGAGTTTCTGAGTTTGGACAAAGAATTTGCACCGTATAAGGAGAATGTTGGTCGTGTTGTACGAGAATGTTTTCATGTGAGGGATGAGTGCTTAGAGACTTTCAAACGATCATTGTTTGATCAATGTGGATTCAAATTCACCACTTTTGAAGCTCTTGGTGCTTACATTTGGAGATCCAAGTAAGTTTCCATTGGATTTTGATTTTACATATTCATATTAAGTTTGTCTGTATAGCTTCAACATCTCTGAACAAAGACGTGTTTTGTATCTCACATCCATCAGCGACATTTGTCTGATATAGACAAATGTCACATACAGAAATGTGATTGAGTCTAACTCAACCTTATAAAGTATATCTTTGGGCATTATTATATTGTCTGATGTGAGACTTGTATCAGTGTCTCTTTTATGCGTCATGCTTCATAGAAGATTGTTTATAATTTCACTTCATTAAAATTTGTGATTGACAATATTGTAATTGCTTTTGGCTATAAAAGGGTAAGGGCTTCAGGAGTGGAGGACAATGAGAAGGTTAAATTTGCATACTCAATTAATATAAGAAGATTAGTAAAGCCAGCACTACCTAGTGGATATTGGGGAAATGGTTGTGTTCCAATGTATGTTCAATTGAGTGCCAAAGATTTGATAGAGAGGCCAATTTGGGAAACAGCAGAGCTAATAAGAAAGAGTAAAAGCAATGTTACTGATGAGTATGTTCGTTCCTTCATTGATTATCAAGAGCTGCATTTCGGTGATGGGATTACAGTAGGGAAATGGGTGAGCGGGTTCACTGATTGGAGACACTTGGGTCATTCTACTGTTGATTTCGGGTGGGGTGGTCCTGTTACTGTTTTGCCACTTGGGAGAAACTTGCTTGGGAGTGTTGAACCTTGCTTCTTTTTGCCGTATTCGACTGCTAGTGCAGAGAAAAAGGACGGGTTTAAGGTTCTGGTGACTTTGAATGAGGCAGCTTTGTCTGGTTTTAGGGAAGACATGCAAGTATTTGCCGGGAGCCAAGAGGCGACGCCCTTGCCGCGCATTTGATGGTATGAACCTTTGGTTTTATGTGAACAAATAAAGATGAGTTTAGACCTCAGGTATTATATGCTATTAGAATTAGTTTTAGGATATCAATAGGCAATATTGCATCACTGAAATTCTCATTTTGGGATGGTTGTATTGTATCAAGAGAGTATACTGGTGTGTATAGTTTTGTCTTCAACCAGTCTAAGCAAAATTCATCCATTCTAAGTGTTGAGAAGTTGATCATTGTGGTTTGAATTTGTACTTCAATACTCTAGTAATTTATAGCATATGTCTTGATTATGCTGTCTAAAGTTTTTTTTTTTTTTGACAGAATGCTGTCTAAAGTTTTAAATCGCAAGATAAATTAAATTTCATCCATCAGCAGATACCCTTAAATGAAGAGTGACATACACCTAGCTGATAAATGATGAAAATGTCTAAGAGTGCTCTATTGTTGTGATAATGTCTTGGTTCAATCAAACAATTAAGTAGTTACTTACTACCTTCGACCCAAATTATTAATCATTCTGCACAAAATTTTTGTTCTAAATTATAAATTATTTTACGATTTTAATGTAACGTTAATGATATTTTTTTAATATATTATTTATTATTATTATTTTTTCCAATTTTTTAAATTTCACTTTCATGTATATGTTTATTGGTATTTTTAATAAATCAAATGAAAAGTTTTAATTCATTTAAAAGATTAAACTAAAAAAAATTCTAAGAACATCTTGTGCAAAATAGTATAACGAAAAATATATGTGTTTGAAACTTGGATGCTTGAATATTAAAAGTTTGGATAGAGATTGTGATCGAAACAATGTAAAATTGCTTTGGAAGAGGAAAATAAATGAAAGGCATAATAAATGACTTTAAATAAATGCTTGATATTAAAGAAATGATGTAGGTTCATACATCTTCTCACAAACTGTTTCTTTTTGTGACTTAGATACTTTAGTTCTATAGATAATAAATGAGATTTGCGACCCCTGTTACATAAACTAAATTTGACTTATATACTATCACAACGTTAACCGTCAATGACGATTATCTCTGCAAGAATCAATATGTGTCATCCTACATGGGCTCTAGTCTTCTAATTGCTTCCACACGTTTTTAACGTTTGAATTGCTACAACCAGTACCCATGTTGGTAACTGCCTTAAAATCTCATAAATGCCTCTATCGGGAATCTTTAGTCGAATCTTGCAGTGGTGTCGAAATGTTTCTAGTTCACCTATCGTCTTGAAAAAATACACTAAGTTCATAACATCTGATAGACGCGTCGAACTTGACACTTCTACACCATACCTTAATGTCAAAGTGCCGATTTCTGCAACCCTTTTCGAAATTCTGGACATGTTTTGAAGAGAGAGTGATCCTAATCTTATGAATATGTTCCTGTTACTCCTCTAAATCATTTTCAAATAGGTTTCTAGGTTATTTAAACCTTGAACTCAAAATGTCGAACTCACCCCTTTTAGTCAAAGTTATCAAAATGTTGAAACTTTAACCTAATCATCATGTACTTAGCTTTTTTACTTTTTTTTAACACTTTTTATGCCGAGAGTTGAAATTCAAATTCTCAGGCTAACAGGTACCCCTCCAAAAATGCCACTTTCGATCATATGTACAAGATGGAAGAAAGGTGACGTTTTTAGTAACTTCTCGACATTGTTCAAGGTGATATGCCTACGTCATCATCATCATGACCCTTTTTCACCTAAGTGTCACATCAATGAACGTGTATTTACTTAGCCATCATGACTATGATTTCTCAGAACAATTGTGGGCCACCAAATTAAATCATAATAAAGAATAATTTAATTTGATTTTTAATCAAAAAAATTAAGCGCCATTTGTTAAGATTTGAAAGAGACACTGAAACCTCTCTCATTTTTTCTTTTTCACAACTTCTTTTTCTTCAAAACACTAAAAATTTCTTTCTTCTTAATCTCCGTCTTCAACCTCAAATTTCAACTTTTTCCAAACTTCAAAACAATGGCTTCTACTTCCACTCCAACGAAACAAGTTTCTATCCCATTTCCTGCTAATGTTATTGCACCTATAAACCCAAATGATCGCACCTATGTACTTGAACCACATTTGGAGAAGGAAAAATCTCTCATCTGGTCTTCCCAGGTATTGATCCCTTTCTCAATCTCTGGTAGAACTCACGTGTTCTTGGTACTGTTTCTCAGGTCTTTTGAAAAACCTGCTAAACTAAAGGAAAAGTTTCTCTTGTTATCACTGTTGCAAGGCTCGTGCATTCATAGACTAAGCTTATGAGTTAGGTTTTATGAGTTCGCCCGAATGCGTTTTTCCTTCTACTCCCACTACTAAAAATGTTGCTTATATCGAATGGTTGGATAAAATAGATAAAAAGGAAGAACAAGTTTGAAAAATCCAAGGTATATACGACCTGATTCAGTTGTCTAGAGTTTTTCCTTCTACTCCCACTGCTAAAAATGTTGCTTATATCGAATGGTTGGATAAAGTAGATAAAAAGAAAGAACAAGTCTGAAAAATCCAAGGTATATACGACCTGATTCAGTTGTCTAGAGTCGGCCCCAAGTACAACCCCAACATGCTTATTTCTACCCTTTTCTTCTGAGAAGGCTCGACTAACACTCTCCATCTCCGTTGCGAGATGATAACTCCAACTCTTTTTGACGTAGCTGCTATCACTGGTCTTCGACCTACAGGGGAGACTTTTGATCCTTCTTTCATAAATAGAAAAAAAATCAGACTTCTCTTTCCCCCGTCCAAGCTATAGTAACTACATTGAGAACCAACATGAAAAACAAACAGAGGAAGTTTTTGATTTTGAGCATGTCGCTTTTCTAACTCTCTGGTTATCCTATTTTGTGTTTCGTTCTTGCTCTTTTCATGTGGCTAAGAAGTTGCTGACATGTAGAATCAATGAAGCGTGATAAAGTAATTCATCAAATGAAAAACAAAGCTCAGGATATCCCGGTGACGGACGGTCTTTCAAATGTTTCAACACCCGCTATCATCCCTGTTCTAGTCGGGGTGACGAAGCAACCAACCTGACCTTCTCGATTTGATTTGTTGCAGCCTCAAGGAGAAACCATCCCAGTTCTCAACCCCTGATGTCAAAATTCTTGGGGATACTTGAGGGGTGTCAAGCACTCCAAGCATCCTACCCTCGGCCTTGGGCATTTCAACTCACATCTTCTTGGCCTAGTCGGAATCTCGTACCTTGATGGAGAAACGAGCATTCATTTAGGAGGATGGTTGCTCTTACCTTCCTAATCTAACTAACCATTGATGGAGCCGGGCATGGGAAGGTTCTTATGACTGATTAGCTTCTTAAAGAAAGACATGTACCAGCAAGATTGTGTCCGTGTGGACATTTATTTAAATGAATAATGGGTAAAAAAAGACGGTCTGTACATGTCACATCTCCCACTTTGTTGAACAAATCTACTAAAGGGTTAAAAAAGGAGAATCTTGAAAGTGCAAGGATGAAATCTAAATAATTTTATAAGATTGTTATTCGAATTCGCCTAATATGGCAGCAACGAAAATGAGTATTAACCTAATTTTTAATATTTTGAATTGTATTTGTAAAATCTATTAATTATTCATTAATATTTAATTATAATAATTTCAATATCTTATTAAAAAAGACATACTTATCATCAAAGCATATTAATTTTATTTCTAAATTAAAGTATATTAGAATCTCTATGTTATAATATCAATACATACATTATTAAAAGAATTCAAAGCAAGTCTTCTACAATGTTAACTATTTGATCTCTCCTCTCTCATTACCATCTTTTGTAAACTTAATAATTTCTTTCATGTATATAGAAATATTTTTAAAAAATAAAATAAACCATTTGCAACCATAATTATAAGCAAATATATTTTTTTAAGTTTATTAAATAATAAATATATTTGATCTTTTATATAAACGAGATACATTCACTACTCAATGAACCTAAAAAGAAAATCTATGTTATACATTCACTTCTGCTCATTATGGTGCTCCAAATCAATGGTTGATAGACACTACTAAATAATACTTTAGAAAATCAATATAGATATGATGTAATAAGGCAGAAGAGATTGGCAGTATAGGAAAGGCAGGCTGCAGAGGATCCAGGTCCATACTTACAAGTAATCTCAAAATATCACTATCGAATTACTAAACGCACACTCACATATTTGAACTACACCCCTTTATTACCCATCTTACAAAAAAGAGGGAGAATCTATCTTCTTATCCTTATAGTTGGAGACCAATAGAAAGCATGCCAGCTGCCATAACAACTGAATAAAACACTAACCTTAATCTTAGCACAAACAAACTGTGTTTCTTCACCTTCACCCATGGCTTCAACTACACTAGGCACTTCTTCAATTGCGTTTCTTCCTTCACGCTACCTTTCTTCCCCTTCTTCCAATCCTTCCATTAACACTCTCTCTCTAACCTCAGGTATCTTATCATTTTCTTGTTTTTTTGAGGTTATGCAGTAGTGGTGAGAATGGATTAAGAATGACCCATTTCATATATGTTGTTTCTCTGTCTTAAAGTTGTGATTTTTCTTCTTTTTGTGATGATTTGAATCTAAATTGAATGGTTGGGTTTGTAGGGCAAAGCTGTGGTAGAAAGTTTTGTGGAGGCATTGGAATTAATGGCTTAAAGGGAAAGTCTCGGTTTCCTGTTGTCAATGTTGCTACTGAAGTTAACTCTGTAGAACAGGTAGGTACTTAGTTAAGGGATGTCCCATTTTAGCAAATTATGGATTGAATTGCATAAGCACTCATAAGCACTTATATGATAATAAGTGCTTATGGTATAAGCTGTTAGTTAAGTTGTTTATCCATACAATGTATCTTGCATAAGCACATGTGCAACTGTTTGGGATGTCATGTCCATAAGCTATTTTCAGCTTATATCTATAAGCTCTCTGGAATAGTTGTGAAAACAGCTTATAGCTTATATGAAAACAACTTAACTTTATTTTATCATTAGTTATAGAAACTACTTATTTATAAGCACTTATATGATACATTCTTATGCTATAAGCTGTTAGTTAAGTTGTTTATCCAAACAATGATGTTCAAATACTTTCTTTTAGTGAAGAATCATAATCTTATTTTATCTGAGAAACAACTTTTAAGTTATTTTGATTTTATGCCAACTATGAACTTTTGATATCCAGGGTCTGAATACTATTGCGAAAGAAAGCCAGAGGCCAGTGTACCCTTTTGCTGCTATAGTTGGACAGGATGAGATGAAGCTTTGCCTTCTGCTTAACGTGATCGATCCTAAGATCGGAGGTGTGATGATAATGGGGGATAGAGGAACCGGGAAATCCACAACGGTTAGGTCATTGGTCGATTTACTTCCCGAAATCAAGGTTGTTTTTGGTGATCCTTATAACTCAGACCCAGAAGATCCAGAAGTGATGGGAATTGAAGTGCGAGACCGAGTAATAAAAGGGGAGCAACTTTCCATTGTGTTGAGCAAAATCAACATGGTTGATTTGCCTTTAGGAGCTACAGAAGATAGGGTTTGCGGTACAATCGATATCGAAAAAGCTCTGACTGAGGGTGTCAAGGCGTTCGAGCCTGGACTACTCGCGAAAGCTAATAGAGGAATCTTATATGTCGATGAAGTTAATCTTTTGGATGATCATTTAGTTGATGTGTTGTTGGATTCTGCTGCATCAGGTTGGAACACAGTGGAGAGAGAAGGTATTTCTATCTCGCATCCCGCTCGGTTTATCCTAATCGGTTCGGGAAATCCCGAAGAAGGGGAGCTCAGGCCACAACTGCTTGACAGGTTCGGTATGCATGCTCAAGTGGGGACTGTTAGAGACGCTGAACTGAGAGTAAAGATTGTAGAAGAGAGAGCTAGGTTCGACAAGAACCCGAAGGACTTTCGAGAGACTTACAAAGCCGAGCAAGAGAAGCTCACGGAACAGATCACCTCAGCAAGGAGAGTACTTTCTTCCGTTCAAATCGATCAAGATCTGAAAGTGAAAATCTCGAGGGTGTGCGCAGAACTGAACGTGGATGGATTGAGAGGAGACATTGTATCAAATAGAGCTGCAAAAGCTTTGGCTGCTTTGAAGGGAAGAGACAAAGTGAGTGTTGAGGATATTGCTACTGTCATCCCTAACTGCTTGAGACACCGTCTTAGAAAGGATCCTTTGGAGTCGATAGACTCGGGTTTACTCGTCACTGAGAAATTTTACGAAATATTCAGCTGAAGGTGATAGATAGATAGAACATTCTCTCAGCTCTGGTATTTGTTTAGATTGTAGCCTTTCGTATGGCGGAATTTAATTGTCTTTAAACATGAGTAACATTCATAAATTCCTTGTATACAAGATATTCTAAGCCACTCCACTACGAAATTTCCTTTAGAAATTAGTGAAAGTGTTATTATTTATTTCAACTATACTAAATGGTCCACTCAATAAACTTTACAAAGATCCACCATATTTGAAACCATGTATCATCACTTGGTGGTATCATATTGATTCCTGTTAGGAGAAAAAACATGATGGCACTCTGAAGAAGAAGTTCAGGTATTGAAAGTTGCAATCTTATCTATGCAGCTTCAGCTGTTGATTTATGTGATTCAATGATATAAGGATCATATTTTCTTTTTAGTTTTCTTTTAAGGTTGCAATTTTTAATAGTATGAGAAATTCAGTTCTTTATTTTCAATCTCTAGGAACACTGCATGTGTATGACTAAGCACTCAACCAACTAGGCCATTGGTATTAGCATATACTATACTACATTATTTGTATATAATACACTTAGATATCTTTAGATAGTTAGTTAGATATATTTGTACAGCTGGCATATTGTTATTGGCTGGATCCCTCATGTATATAACTTCTTATCTGTTAGTAAGATAACAACAATAACAGAATTTACTTTACTCTTCATCTTACTTTACTCTTCATCTTCTTCGATGAATTCTTCTTGGATATTTTCTTCTTCTGCATCCTTTCGTTATGCACACTATGCCATTATCAACATGGTATCAGAGCAATCATAGCTATGGTAGCCATTTTTTTGCTTCCTTGTGTTTCATTTCTTCTTCATTTCTAAATCACCGTTTTTCTTTTCTTCTTTTGCTCCCTCATGGCGAACCAGAGCTACACCGACTACACCACCAATTCTGCAAATCCGTACTATCTACATCCGAACGAGAATCCCTCTCTTGTTCTCGTTACACCGCTTCTCACGGATAAGAACTACCACACCTGGGCTCAATCGATGCACATTTCTCTAATCTCCAAGAACAAAGAGAAATTCATCGACGGAACCCTAACTAAGCCACCGGTCTCAGATCCTCTGTATGCACCATGGATCAGATGCAATACGATGGTTCTTGCGTGGATTCAGCGTTCGATTTCAGAGCCAATCGCCAAATCGGTGTTGTGGATCGATAACGCTTCTGGTGTGTGGAAGAACTTGCAGATTAGGTTTTCTCAAGGCGATATCTTCCGCATTTCTGATATCCAAGAAGATCTCTATAGATTCAAACAAGGTACTCTCGATGTTTCGAATTATTTTACTCAATTGAAGGTTATGTGGGATGAATTGGAAAACTATCGACCGATTCCTTCTTGTACATGTGCTATACCCTGTTCTTGTGGCGCTATTGCATCCATTAAACACTATAGGGAGCAAGATTATGTTATCCGTTTCTTGAAAGGCTTAACAGAGAAATTTGCGCATTCTAAGTCTCAGATTATGATGATGAGTCCTCTTCCCAGTATTGACAAAGCCTTTTCTCTTGTCATTCAACAAGAAAGAGAGATGGATAATTCTGCATCTAATGCTATTTCATCCACTAGTGCCACTGAAGAGGTTTCAGCATTACACACTCAGACGCATGAAGCCAATTATACGGCCAAACAGGGAGGTCCAGACAACTATCGTGGGAAATCACAAGCTGCCCAGGGATCCAATGCATCTCGAGGAACTAACAAAGTTTGTGTTCACTGTGGCAGGACAAACCATACTGTTGAGACTTGTTTCCTCAAGCATGGATATCCACCAGGCTACAATGGCTACAAAGGAAAGAGCAAGACTCAAGGAGGCACACAATCATCTTCTTCTGCTGCTAATGCTAGTCATATCACAAAATCATCCTATCAGAGTTCAGATACATCTTCATTTGGTTTTACTAGAGAGCAGTATGACAGCGTTATTGCCTTGCTTCAACAATCCAAGCCACCATCCAATGTCAACTCTGTGTCTACCTCACCTTTTGTTATGCACTCCAATTCTTCAAATGTGAATGGTAAGAACCCTAACCTTTGGATTCTTGATACAGGTGCTACTGATCATTTTACTTTTCATTTTGCTTCTTTCCTTGATCATAAATATATCGTGCCTATCCCTGTAACTCTCCCTGATGGATCACAAATTGTTGCATCCATTTCTGGTACAATAGCTGTCTCTCCCTCCCTTATATTGCAAAATGTGCTTTATGTTCCTAATTTCCATGTAAACCTCATATCTGTAGCTAAACTTGTTGACACCAATCATTGCTCTGTCCAATTTAACCCTGATTCTTGTACCATTGTGCAGAATCATTCCAAGGAAATGATTGGTACATCTAAGCTGCACAGGGGGCTGTATACTCTTGACTCCACTCCCTCTCATTCTTCTGCTAATAATTCTTCTGTAAATTCTAATAATTCATGTAATTTGTGGCATATGAGATTAGGTCACATTTATAAGATAGGTTTACATAGCATTTCAAAACTTTTTCCTTTCATTCCTTGTAATGTTGATAATGTACCTTGTGATTACTGTCAATATGCAAAACAAAAGAAACTTCCTTTTCCTAAAAGTGTATCTAACTCTACTGCTCCTTTTAATATTTTGCATGCTGATTTGTGGGGACCTTTCTCTACCATTTCTACCCTAGGTCACAGATACTTTCTAACCCTTGTAGATGACTATACCAGACACACATGGGTCATATTTCTTAAAACAAAAGATCAAACCAAACCAAGTCTTATCAACTTCATAGCCTATATAGAAAACCAGTTCCAAACAACTTTAAAATGCCTAAGGTCAGATAATGGCACTGAGTTTCTTGCTATGTCTGATTATCTTCTTTCCAAAGGCATTCTTCATCAAAGAACATGTGTAGAGACCCCCCAACATAATGGTGTGGTGGAAAGAAAACACCAACACATTCTTAATGTTGCTAGGTCCATTTTCTTTCATTCAAACATCCCTCTAAACATGTGGAATTTTTGCATCCAGCATGCTGTTCACATTATAAACAGGCTTCCTACTCCTCTTCATAACTCAAAATCTCCTTA
Source organism: Vicia villosa (assembly GCF_029867415.1). NCBI lineage: Eukaryota > Viridiplantae > Streptophyta > Magnoliopsida > Fabales > Fabaceae > Vicia > Vicia villosa. Next base: position 19,255 of record NW_026706326.1, on the reverse strand, counting down.
TGAGATGTTATTCAAACAGCCACCTTCAATGATTCATTTAAGAGTTTTTGGTTGTCTTTATTATGCCACATCCCTCCAAGCTCATAGAACAAAATTCAATCCTAGAGCTAGAAAAGCTATTTTCCTTGGATACAAAGAGGGTACTAAAGGGTACATTCTATATGACTTAACCAATCATACTTTCTTTATCTCCAGAAATGTAGTCTTCTATGAGCATATTTTTCCCTACAAACCTATTCAGCCTTCATCTTCTGATCCTATCCAGCCTTTTCCCATCCTTGATGATCCTCTTCCTGCATCATCACCTACTCAACAACATAGTACAACTGATGTTAGCTTCTCTAATGACATGTCCACATCTAACTTTTCTAATGACATGTCCACATCTGAACTTTTCTCCCAGCCTGTCAATTCAGATAACCAAGGTAATCTGCCCCAGCCTAATCCCAGTCCTGATGTGACCTTACATACTACTCCTGATCCTACTCTTAGCCAAGGTCCTAGTAACCATAACAGTCCAAATTCTTTGCCCTATAGTTCAAGTCATGACTCCACCTCCCCTGAGTTTTCTACATCTGCAGACTATGCTCCTCAGTCTGCCAGTTCATCTCAACCTTTACCCACCAGACAATCTTCTAGACAGTCCAATCCTCCCCAATACCTAAAAGATTATCACTGCTACTCTACATATTCCACCCACACATCCAATCCTCTCTACCCTCTCTCTTCTGTTCTTTCTTATACAAATTGTTCACCTGCATATAAACATTTCTGTTGCATAGTGTATTCTAATTCTGAACTGAAAACATTCTCCCAAGCCATTAAATTGGATTGTTGGAAACAAGCTATGAATGCAGAATTACTTGCTCTTGAACAAAACCAAACATGGAATGTAGTTGATCTCCCACCTGGAAAGGTCCCTATTGGATGTAGATGGGTGTACAAGATTAAATATAAAGCAGATGGCACAATTGAAAGGTATAAAGCAAGGTTAGTAGCCAAGGGCTACACACAGATGGAGGGCATTGACTTTTTTGATACTTTCTCACCTGTGGCAAAAATTACAACTGTGAGAGTTCTCTTGACCATTGCTGCAATTAAGGGTTGGCATGTTGAACAATTAGATGTCAACAATGCTTTTCTCCATGGTGATCTACAAGAAGAGGTATACATGACTCTTCCTCCTGGAATCTCCTCTTCTAACCCTTCTCAAGTTTGCAAATTGTAGAAATCTCTTTATGGACTAAAGCAAGCAAGCAGACAATGGTATTCCAAACTCTCCTCTTTTCTTTTGTCTTTAGGGTATTCTCAATCTCAGGCAGATCACTCCCTGTATGTGAAATCTACAAAAGATCATTTTACCACTCTCTTGGTATATGTTGATGACATTGTGGTAGCTGGTACATCTATGTCTGAAATTCAAAAGGTCAAGTCTCTTCTTGACAAACAGTTCAGAATCAAAGACCTGGGCCAGCTTAGATATTTTCTAGGTTTTGAAATAGCCCGATCCACTAAAGGCATTTTTATGAATCAAAGAAAATATGGACTTGAGCTTCTAGAGGATACAGGATACCTTGCAGCTAAGCCATCAACCATCCCTTTTGATCCTAACCTTAAGCTTGCTCCTGCAGATAGTGAACCATTGGCAGATCCCACTGTGTATAGGAGATTGATTGGTAGACTAATTTATTTGACTAATACCCGGCCAGATATTTCTTATACAGTCCAACATCTTAGTCAATTTGTCTCAAAGCCTTGTACTTCTCACTATCAAGCTGCCCTCAAAGTTGTAAGATTTCTAAAATCCTCCCCTGCTAAAGGAATTCTATTTCCTGCCTCAAGTTCCCTCAAACTATATGCTTTTGCTTATTCTGACTGGGCTAGGTGTCCCACCTCTAGGAGATCCATTACTGGTTTTTGTGTTCTCTTAGGATCTTTCCTTGTGTGTTGGAGGTCAAAGAAGCAGAACACAATTTCAAGGTCTTCAACTGAAGCTGAGTACAGAGCTTTAGCTTCCCTTACATGTGAGCTCCAATGGCTTCAATACTTGCTACAAGATCTTCAGCTCCCTTTGTCTCAACCAGCCTCAGTGTACTGTGATAGCAAATCTGCTATCTATCTTGCACACAATCCAGCTTTTCATGAAAGAAACAAACATATAGAATTAGATTGCCATGTGTTTTACACCAAATAGTGTTTTTGGTTTCGTTCAATACACTTCTATTTTCTTCTAAACTAAATCATAAAGAATCATACTCCTTACACCATTCAAACATATACACAATTGTAAGGGCGTAAAACACATGTTTGGGGGGGGGGGAGTAAAATAGAGGGGAACATGTCAGAAACTTTGGTTAGATCTGCCAAAATAAGGGCTAAATGCACATATCCGATTCACTCCCTTTAGGCCGTCCCGGCTACAGCTCCCTTAAAAAAATAAGGTGTGCAAGTAAAATTGAGGGGCGCGAGCCGTAAACCTTGGTTTGACCTGCCAAAAATAAGGGGCTAAATGGAAGCCCACGATGTTTTTCTACTATTCTTGACATCATGAAACACATTCAAATCAAATCAGCATCGCATTCAGCTATGATGAGGCATCATACTTATCCTAATACGATCTCTTTGATCAACTCAATAAAATAGCAGCTGACTGTAAAATATATGAGTTCAATCATTCTATAAATTAAGAATTAACCTTTCTTGTATTATCATTCAATTTATAACTAACTCATTCACTACATGCTAACTTCTTTTCAAATTTGACAATAGAATGCCTTTGCAAATACTCCTCACCTTATCGATTGGAAAATGAATAATTGGGAATGCAACTTTGATGGTTGTATCAAGACACGTGTAGCTTACATCACATATTTCATTGATCAGTTTATGTTCATATAGAACTAGTAACAAATGCACGGGTGGGTTCTGTTCGGTTACGCGAATTTGGATACATCATTTATTTTAAATTAAAATGTTAAAAAAAAAATTTAAATAAATAATTGATTATTTTGTATATAAAAATATTTAGATCAATAATAGATTTTTTCCCGTATAACATTTTTGGATTAAAAATATTTAATCATAAATACCATTTCTCGAATATAAAAATAATTAGATAAATAATAAATTTTTTTTCTATATACAAACCTCATTTTTGTTTAGGTATCATTTACAAAGATATTTGGATCAATAGTAAATTTCGTATATAAAAATATTTAGCTCAATAATAAATTTTTTCCCGTATACCATTTTTGAATAAAAAATATTTAGGTCATAAATACCATTTTTCATATATAATAGATTTTTTCCCGTATACTAATATTATTTTTGTTTAGGTATCATTTACAAAAATATTTGGATCAATATTAAATTTTTGTATATTAAAATATTTAGATCAGTAATATATTTTTTCTCGTATACCATTTTTTTATCATAAATACCATTTCTCGTATATAAAAATATTTAGGTCAATAATAGATTTTTTCCTATATACATACTTCATTTTTGTTTAGGTATTATTTACAAAAATATTTGGATCAATAGTAAATTTCGCATATAAAAATATATACATCAATAGTTGATTTTTTTCCCCGTATATCATTTTCGAATAAAAAACATTTGGATCATAAATAACATTTTTCGTAAATAATAATACAAATTTTATTTTTATTTAGGTATTATTTACAAAAATATTTGGATCAATATTAAATTTTCGTATTAAGAAAATATTTAGATCAATAATAGATTTTTTCCTGTATACCATTTTTGGATCAAAAATATTTGATCATAAATACCATTTTTCGTATATAAATATATTTAGTTCAATAATAGTATTTTTTCCCGTATACCATTTTAGAATAAAAATATTTGGATCATAAATACCATTTTTCGTAAATAATAGATTTTTCCATATACAAATATTATTTTTATTTAGGTGTCATTTACAAAAATATTTGGATCAATATCAAATTTTCGTATATAAAAATATTTAGCTCAATAATAGATTTTTTGGCCTATTCCATTTTTGAATAAAAAATATTTGGATCATAAATAACATTTTTTCGTTTATAAAAATATTTAGATAATTAATAGATTTTTTTCGCGTTTACAAACTTCATTTTTGTTTAGATATCATTTACAAAAACATTTGGATCAATAGTAAATTTCGTATATAAAAATGTTTAGATCAATAGTAGATTTTTTCCCGTATATCATTTTTGAATAAAAAATATTTGGATCATAAATACCATTTTTCGTAAATAATACTCCCTCTGGTCCCATTTATAAGAAAAAATTCTCTTTTTAGATACATTGAATAAATAATATATCTGGACAACATACTGTCTAAATACATTATTTATTCAATGTATCTAAAAAGAGAATCTTTTCTTATAAATAGGACCGGAGGTAGTAAAAATTTTCCGTATATAAATATTATTTTTATTTAGGTATCATTTACAAAAATATTTGGATAAATATTAAATTTTTGTATATAAAAATATTTAGATCAATAACATATTTTTTGAATAAACTTTTCCTGTATATCATTTTTGACTAAAATATATTTCAATCATAAATACCATTTTCGTATATAAAAAAAAAATATCAATAGTAAATTTTTTTGTGAAAGAAAGAATTGGGAAAGTGATGAGAAAGAAAAAAAATAGAGAATAGAGAGAGATTTGATAAGTTTGATAAAATATAAAAGTTGTATTATTTTAATAATAAAATTAAGAACTTTATGGTGCAAAGACCAAAAAACTACAATTTTAATATGGTGTCAAAAAATCAAATAAGGGTAGTTTAGACTTTTCCACAACCATTAATTTTCTTATATTATAGATGGTTACTTTTGTGATTATTATATATTTCATCTATCTCATATTAAGTAATTTATTTAGGGGTAAATACTCAATTCGCCTTTGCCATTTGAAGTGAATTTAGAAAACACTCATAAAATAACTTTGAAAATTCCCTCATTTTAACTTTTCAAAAAACCTTAATCACCAAAAATGATAATTTGACATTACCATGTGACATCTATCATATAAGAAAGATAGATGTTCTTGAAATACCAATATTGCCCTTTTTTCAAATACTCTTCATTTGGACTGTCCACGTGGATGCCTTCCCCATCCTTCTTTGTCTTTTCAATTGAAGCAGACTGTTTTCTTAAGCTTTTCTGTTTTCTCTCTTCCTCTTCTTCTTAATTCTATCTTACTGTACCTCTCTCTTTATCTTCCTTCTTCTTTATTCTGCCTCCTCTCTCTTCTTATTCTTCTTTCTTCTCTCTTCTTTTTCTTCAACAAAAAATGTTACTTTTATCCTTCTCTTCTTAGATCTACAAAACATTGACGATTATTTCGTTGTTGATATTTTTGTTGTTGTTGCACGTTTCGAGAAATTATATCTGGTTGATCTAAACTGCTTGATCAACGAGTTGTTTAGAAGCTACATGGGTTAAGAAAAAATTATGCAGATCTGAAGAAAAGCGCTTATGGATTGGGAATTCTTTTTGGTTAGAGATTTCTTAAACTTTTTTCTTATGATGATTTATCTTTTCATATATATGTTACCTCATGTATTTTTTTTTGTTGGTTTTGTGTTTCACATAGATTTAGAAATTCCAATCTTAGAAAAAAATTCTCCAGATCTTATTAAAAGCAGATCTGGAAAAAATAGATATGAGGAAAAAATGAAATCTTTTTTGTTTTCGAAATGATCTCTTTGTTTGACAAATCTCAAAATTTAACTTTGTGATAATTTGAAAATCTGAAGTTTTTAATTCTACATATGTTATCAAACGCAGATCTGGAAAAAAATAGATATTTGAAAAGATGAAATCTTTTCTTGATTCAAAATGATCTTTGGTTTGACATTTCTCAAAATTTAATCTTGTGATAATTTGAAAACCCCAATTTTTATTCTCTCTCACTGTTTGAAAGTTATGTTGCTTTTAAAATCTTCAGTATTATGTTTTCTTATTGATTACGAAGATACATCGTGATGGTGTTTTATTGGAAGGAGGAAGTAATTTCTCTATTTATGACACTGAAGAAGAAAGAAAAATTAACACAAACATTCAAAATATATATTTGTCTGGATTTGCACATAATTTTATTTAAAGTTTTTATTATTTAATTTTCTTTGTTGCTATTACATAACATAGTTATAATATATATATATATATATATATATATATATATATATATATATATATATATATATATATATATATATATATATATATATATATATATATATATATATATATATATATATATATATATATATATATATATATGATGTTTTTGTGTTTCTTTCATTGAATGTTGATATATTTTCATATTTTCTATGCACTGATAGTGGGGAGATAGAAATTATGAAAATGTTAATTATTGTGTTTCTTTTTCTTAATATTAATTTGATCTTTTTTATTTATTGAGTTTCTTTTCATTTTAAATGTTGTTTATGATGACAGGAAAAGTTGCAAATAAAGCTAAAAAGAATGTGTTGGGGAAGATCATATTTGATATTGCGACACATCAATTCAAATTTCAAATATCCCTCTTCATTTGTAACCCAATCAATTTCTATCTTCTGAGTGCAACCATTTGGACACAATATATATATAACTTATAAAATTTTATATAAAATATCATGTTTTCAATATTTTAATATATTTAATTTAATGTATTGGAAGTTGTATCTAAAATCAGCCTTTGTACAAAACCAACCTTTGTATTTTTTACTCCAACTAAAATTCCTTATATTACTTTTAGTATAAAGACTATGACTGATTTCACAATTCTATCACATCTAATTATATTAAGTGGCCATAGGTGATATTATGACCACTTGAATATCTTTAGACATACACTTCCCAATATTTAAAAGACATAGAAAGTTGGTCCAACCCTTCCAACTTACGTAGAACATGAAGGCAAAATTGAATGTAAATATTTGCATCTGTGTCGAAATTGAAGGGTCCATGGATTGTATACAAAATTTAAATTGTTGGGTTTACCAACATATAAGTAGACCAATGAGAGTTAATGACATGAGATTTGAATGGGCAAAGGAGAAAAATGAATAGTAGAATATTTTGCGTATAAAGAGGAAAGAAGATGTTTCAGATTCCCAAAAATGAATAATGATACAAATAAATATAAGTAAATAAAATTAAAAAAAATAAATAAAATGTAAAAATATAAAAAGGTAATATAAGTTACTATAAATAGAATTGAGAGAAATTGTGAGAATGCCTGAGGGAGTGACACTTGGTAAAAAAAATGAAAATTGAAAAGGCCCCAGTTAGAATCAAACTGAAGACAGCTGGTTCCCAAGGCATTTACTGCACCACTGGGCTATAAACACTAATCTGTTTACTGATCTCGCAAAAAGTGTATATTTTATAATTTTAGTAGTATAATTTCTTAAGTATACCCCCAAAAATTGAGGCCCTCATTTTTTTTAGGCCCTGGACTGTGGGCCTGCTTGCCCTGCCCCAGGGCCGGCCCTGCCACGTGTGCTACCCTTGGAATATCAAGACCACGTGTTTCACCATCCGTTGCCACTAGAATTGGATTATTTCCAGTCTTGAACGATCTCAATGCCTGTTCTCTTTCCTACATACAGAAACCATTGCATTGTACACATTTATTTCAAGGAATACGTAGAAGAACAACTTTTAAGTTCAGAAGTTTTAACTCTATTTTATTTAAAAGTAACAACAAAAAAATACAAAACAAATTAAGAAAATATGTAACTATTTCAGTATAATGATAAACGCTGGCATGTTCCCAATTAAACTCAAACTTCAATCAGCTAAAAAGACTCACTTGCTAACCTGTTTAACCGTCTTGTAGTGTGCTTGTACAAGTCCCTTGACAATAGGCATGGGGTTACTCATCGAGGATGCATTTATTCCATAATCTAGTCGAGGTATTATTACACTTCTGGATTCCCCGGACATGGATGCGGGTTTGCATACTTGTTTGTTATTCAATGTGTATTTGTTTAAGGCAAGTCCAATGGCGGACGAGTCACTTTGTTTGCTCCGTATTTGTACCGGAAGTGAGAATAACCCCGAATCAATGGTGGATTCGCTCATTTTTGTATGTTCCCTTTAGATCCGAGTGGACTAATAGGTTAGGCGGACTCACTGAGATTTAGTAATCTCATCCCATTCCAATTATATTTTTTCAGGTGGTTCGAGACAAGATCGTGGTAAGGGAAAGATGGATTAGATATGTTGAAGATGCTTGGATGTTTCTCTTAGTCCTTTATCGTGCTTACTAGTTCTTGTGTTTTGGACATGTACTCTTATGATGTACTTATATTTTGGCCATGATACATTCGGCTTATGTATTCGTGTACTTCTATTTCCGCTGCAAACATTATGTAATTGTTTTCTTATGAACCATATTTAATACTTTATGCATATTATTCTAGACATATATGTGTGGGGTGTTACAGTTGGTATTAGAGCAGGTCGATCCTCGGCTTTTCTAAGACGCATTATAATGCAGTACAATCCTTCCTCATATGTGTATAGTCAGCATGATTCCTTATGTCTTATTTATGGCATTGAGCCTGATCAACTTGATTCCATGCGTAGGACAGACAGGGAGATGGCTGAGCAACGTAGAGGTCCCGGGAGGCCCAAAACTAGGAATGTGGAGCCCGAGCAAGGAACCGGAGGTGCAGGCGTGCCTTGGCAACAGATGATGCAGCAGATGCTACAGCAAAATCAGATGATGGCTCAAATGATGCAAGGCATGCAGGGACAACAACCTCCTACTAAGTTCCCGTTCCTCAAGCTACAACGGGACCAGATTTTTGTGCTTTCTTCAGGATGGATCCTCCAGAGTTTGTTGGTGGTCTTGATTCTCTATTGGCTTATGACTGGTTAGCTGGTATGGAAAGAGTGTTTCAAGCTATTCAGTGTACTGAAGAAGAAAAGGTGATTTTTGCTACTCAGAAGATGAAGGGACCGACTCTTAGGTGGTGGAACACTGCATCTACTTATTTCACCACACAAGAGATTCCTAAGGATTGGCAACATTTCAAAGTAGCATTCTTGGAAAAGTATTTCCCTAACAGTGTGAGGACTCAAAAGGAGCGAGAATTCCATAACTTCAAGCAAGGCAATATGTCTGTTTCAGAATATGCAGAAAAGTTCAAGGACTTAGCTGATTATTCCCGACAAGCTGTTTATGCTCCAGATGAACTATGGAAGATTGACCAGTTCATGATGGGTTTAAGGGCCGACATTGCTCATAGTGTATCCCAAAGAGAGTTCACTACTTATGCTGAATGTTTAAGGCAATGCTATGTTGCTGAAAACAGTTTGAAGAGGGTTCAAGAAGAGAGGAACCAGAACAGGACTAATTTTAGGGAGCAAGGAAGTTCTACTCAACACTTGAGGCCCCGTAACCCTCCATCAAAGAAGAAGCAGGTTTATGGTGACCAATCAGCTCAACCGCCTTATTGTCACAAGTGTAAGAAGAAGCATACCGGGGAGTGCAAGTACGCCTCAGTGACTTGTTTTGGATGTGGCGACCAGGGCAACATAGCCCCACAATGTCCACTGAAGAAGATTCCTGAGAAGACTGCAGGTCGTGTCTACACCTTGGATTCAAGAAAGGCAAAAGGGAACCACAATCTAATTGCGGGTACGTGTTATGTTAACAACCAACATTTGTGTGTTTTAGTTGATTGCGGAGCTACTCATTCTTTTGTCTCTACCGAGTGTGTTTATCGACTTGGTTTGGAAGTTACTCCATTACCCAATCCTATGATTATTTCTTCGGCAACGGATGATACCGTGGAAGCTAGACTAATTTGTAAGGGTTGTTCGGTGTCTTTTAATGGTCGTGACTTCCCGATTGATCTAATTTGCTTACCCCTCAAGCGGCTTGATGTTATTCTGGGGATGGATTGGTTGTCTCTTAATTCAGTATATATTGGTTGCAAAGAGAAGGCCATATTCATTCCTGCAGAAGAGACTTCTTCCGATGATGCAATTACCAAGTTGATAGAAGGTACGATCAGCGCGGTTAATTATCTCTTTTCTCAAGAAAGATCCTTTCTTCTAGTTCTTTCTGAGGAACCTTCTATAAGGGTGGAATTGTCTGAGATTCTGGTGGTGTGCGAATTTCCTGATGTGTTTCCTGAGGATATCACTTCTCTTCCTCCGGAGAGGGAAGCGAAATTCTCAATTGATCTTGTTCCTGGAACTGCCCCAGTTTCTATCACTCCTTATAGGATGTCTCCTATTAAACTCAGAGAACTAAAGAGTCAGTTAGAAGAGCTTCTCGCTAAACATTTTATTCAACCCAGTGTTTCTCCATGGGGAGCTCCTGTTCTTTTGGTAAAGAAGAAAGACGGAAGTATGCGCTTGTGCATCGATTATCGTCAGCTGAACAAAGTTACCATAAAGAACAAATATCCTTTACCACGGATTGATGACCTCCTAGATCAGTTGAAAGGAGCCAGTGTGTTCTCGAAGATTGATCTTAGGTCAGGATACCATCAAATCCGAGTGAAGAGCTCAGATGTACCTAAGACTGCATTCAGGACCCGATATGGTCACTACGAGTTTTTAGTTATGCCATTTGGTGTGACTAATGCTCCGGCAGTTTTCATGGATTACATGAATCTAATTTTTCAACCATATCTGGACTAGTTTGTGGTGATTTTCATTGATGATATTCTTGTGTATTCTCGTACTCCCGAAGATCATGAAGAGCATTTGCGGATTGTGTTGTCTACTCTTCGAGAGAAGCAATTGTATGCCAAGTTCAGTAAGTGTGAATTTTGGCTATCCGAAGTAAGTTTCCTCGGTCATGTCATCTCAGGAGGAGGCGTGGCAGTAGATCCTTCTAAAGTAGAAGCGGTGGTGAATTGGGATCGACCAAAGAGTGTGACTGAAGTCAGAAGCTTCCTAGGTTTGGCAGGTTATTACCGGAGATTTATTATGGGGTTTGCTTAGTTAGCCTTACCGTTGACGAAGCTTACACGGAAGGAGGTTGCTTTTGACTGGAATTCCGAGTGTGAGCAGAGTTTTCAGAAACTTAAGAAGAAGCTGACTACTGCACCTGTGTTAGTGATTCCGGATCCAAACCGATCCTATGAAGTGTTCTGCGACGCTTCTAAGAAAGGTTTAGGCGGAGTATTGATGCAAGATGGTCAGGTGGTAGCTTATGCGTCTCGGCAGTTGAGACCTCATGAAGAGAATTACCCGACCCGCGATCTTGAGCTTGCTGCAATAGTTTTTGCACTCAAAGTGTGGCGACATTACCTGTATGGCATTCACTTTGAGATGTTCAGTGATCATAAAAGCTTGAGATATCTTTTCGATCAGAAGGAGTTGAATATGCGACAAAGGAGATGGATGGAGTACCTTAAAGATTATGACTTTGAATTGAAGTATCATCCAGGAAAGGCTAATAAAGTAGCAGATGCCTTAAGTAGGAAGGAATTTCGAGTTGCGGAGTTGATGATGTTAGAGCATGGATTATTGGAAAGGTTTTGAAATCTTAACCTCCAGTTTGAATGGACGCCCAATGGTGTGTTGATTAGTAACTTGAGCATTCAGAATGAGCTACGAGAAAGAATTCGGATATCACAAGGACATGATGAACAATTGCAAGCGAGAATAGGCATGTTTGATTTCACTAGAGCACATGATGGAGTGATCTTGTTTAAGCAGAGAATGTGCATACCTAATGATTCTGAGTTGAAGCGTTTGATTCTTGATGAAGCACACAAGAGTAGATTTTCTATTCATCCTGGATCGACCAAAATGTACCAAGACTTGAAGAAAGACTTTTGGTGGCCAGGAATGAAGAAGGAGATTGCAGAGTATGTGGCACAATGTCCCGTTTGCCAACAAGTTAAGATTGAACATCAGAGACCAGGAGGAATGTTACACCCACTGGAGATACCAATGTGGAAATGGGATTCTATCTCCATGGACTTCATTGTGGGACTACCCCATGCTCGAGGTGGGTATGATTCTATATGGGTGATAGTGGACAGATTGACTAAGTCTGCTCACTTTTTACCCGTAAAGACAACTCACAAGGTGATTCATCTCACAAGGCTTTTCATAGCAGAGATTGTACGGTTGCATGGTGTGCCATCTAGTATAGTGTCCGATCGTGATCCAAAGTTCACTTCAAGATTTTGGAAGATGTTTCATAATGAATTGGGGTCTAGACTAGATATGAGTACATCTAACCATCCTCAATCTAATGGGCAGACGGAGAGGACAATCCAGACGATAGAAGACATGTTGAGAGCCTGCATTTTAGAAGAAGGTGGGAGTTGGAAGGATCATTTGTCATTGGTAGAGTTCACATATAATAACAGTTACCATGCTAGTTTGGGTATGGCTCCCTATGAGGCTCTATACGGGAGAAAATGTCGATCACCACTATGTTGGGCCGAAGTAGGAGAGAAGAGTATGCTTGGACCGGAGATTATACAAGAAACTACCGAGAAAGTCAAGATGATCCAAGATAATCTTAAGAAAGCCCAAGACCGACAAAAGAATTATGCGGACAAACGAAGGAGACCCTTAGAATTTGAAGTTGGTGATCACGTGTATTTGAAGGTCACTCCAAGATTGAGGTTGGGAGGACCGTTCAAAACGTGTAAGCTCAGTCCGAGATATGTGGGACCATATCAGATTATGAGTCGGGTAGGCGAAGTGGCTTATCAGTTGGCATTACCACCTTCACTATCCGGGCTGCATGACGTGTTCCACGTATCTCAGCTCCGAAAGTTTGTGCCCGATACTTTTCATCCTATTCTCCCGGATTCTGTTGAAGTAGAACCAGATCTTTCCTATGACCCTCAACCTTACCGTATCTTGGAGCGTGCTAGCAAGTCTCTACGGAGTAAGGAGATACCTATCGTGAAAGTGATGCGGGATGAGACGCGTCCTGAGGAAGCTACGTGGGAGCTTGAGTCAGAGATGCAGGAATCCTATCCTCACTTGTTTTGGTAAGTTTTTGAATTCGAGGACGAATTCTATTTAAGGGGGGGAGAATGTAATACCCGGTATTATAATTGTCCAATTACTAACTCCAAATTAAAATTGATATGAGTAATGGACAAGTATGATACACATTCTTGCTAATAGGTTCATCATATAGAACCATGCTAATTAGTAAGAATAAGGGCAAATTGGACATTCCCCACTTAAATTAGGATTAAGGCTTGTTTGGTTACCTCATTCCCTCCTTGGTCCAAAACAAAATTTTGTGAAAGAGAGAAAAAGAGAAGGAAACGTGGAAGAGGGAGGAAGAGAAGAAGAAGCCTCCAAACTTGATCCAAACTCAGCTCAACTTTGCATGCATCTGAACCTGATCCTCTATCATCTCCTGCTCTACTCTCAGCTCCATCATCATCATTTTCTTCATCTCTAAGGTGAGTCCCTAGTTAGCAACCATGGGGTTTTGCATGTGGGGATTTAATTGGGGTTTAGGGATTGTGAGTAAATTATGAATCAATGATGCTAACTATGTTTGTTCTGCTATAATCCTTGCATGTTGATGTTCCTAAATGTGTTTATATGATGCAATTTCGTTGGGACTGTATTGAGAGTGCAGGGAATCAATTATAGGATGTTTGGGACTGGTTTAGAGCTCTTAAAACGCAGAAAATTGATTCTGCTTCAGGGTAATCGGTTACTGGCATTTGGGTAACCGGTTACCCAGTGTAAATTTGCGTGGTTGGGCATTTTTCATGCCAGTAATCGGTTACTGGTCCCAGAGTAACCGATTACCCTGGGCGCAGAAGGGAAAAATCAGCAATCTTTAAAAATTCGTAACTCCCGTTTCGTGTATCCGTTTGACGTGTGCCATATACCGTTAGAAAGCTAATAAAGTGTACTACCTAGGAAAATTAGCCTTGATGCTTAAATAATATTTCTCGATATATCTGACGCACCTTCAGTTAAGTGCGACACTGATAGCATGTGGATTATGTATAAGTTAGACTGAATTTACTTCATTATTCTTAACTGCTATGTTATGCCATTATGTGTTATACACAAAAATAATAAAATCTTTGGACACTGTCGTTTTGGTTAAACGATTGGAATTGATTGTAATGTGTGTGATTCTGACATTATGTCTTGTTTCCGTATGCTTGAATCGAAGTGGCCGGAGGGCTAGGTTGGGATGCTACTCCGACTATGTGGTCAATGAGTCTTCCCGGACCGTGCGGTTCAATGGAATAGCCCGATCATGTGTATTGTTCGATAAGGCGTGCATCTGAGCTACCGTTGCAGTGTGCCCGTGAGTGCCGTACGGCGCTTTTACTCACTTGGCGTTGACACACTTGCGTGCTCGGTATGGTGGGGTTATGTGGCCATGTAGGCTAGTACATAATGATGTAACTCACCTCTAGTGAAGTCATGTAGACTAATACTAGGCTTTCGCCCAATGGGCTCATGCGTCAAGGTGGCGGTTTGTACTCGGCGTAACTCACTTGCGTGAAGAAGGTTAATGGGACAATGACGCCAATTAGGCTAAGGTCATCTCGCAACCATCTAGGCTTGTGCGAACCTGTTTAACCGTCTTGCAGTATGCTTGTACAAGTCCGTTGACAATAGGCATGGGGTTACTCATCGAGGATGCATTTATTCCATAATCTAGTCGAGGTATTATTACACTTCTGGATTCCCCGGACATGGATGCGGGTTTGCATACTTGTTATTTATTCAATGTGTATTTGTTTAAGGCAAGTCCAATGGCGGACGAGTCACTTTGTTTGCTCTGTATTTGTACCGGAAGTGAGAATAACCCCGAATCAATGGTGGATTCGCTCATTTTTGTATGTTCCCTTTAGATCCGAGTGGACTAATAGGTTAGGCGGACTCACTGAGATTTAGTAATCTCATCCCATTCCAATTATATTTTTTCAGGTGGTTCGAGACAAAATCGTGGTAAGGGAAAGATGGATTAGATATGTTGGAGATGCTTGGATGTTTCTCTTAGTCCTTTATCGTGCTTACTAGTTCTTGTGTTTTGGACATGTACTCTTATGATGTACTTATATTTTGGCCATGATACATTCAGCTTATGTATTCGTGCACTTCTATTTCCGCTGCAAACATTATGTAATTGTTGTCTTATGAACCATATTTAATACTTTATGCATATTATTCTAGACATATATGTGTGGGGTGTTACAAAAATAATAATCAATTAAATTGGTAATTATAATTTATATCATTATAAATGAGTGTATTATCATAATAATTAAATAATAGGAGTTACAAAACATAAAAATTACCTTAACTAAATAATAGGAGTTACAGAACATAAAAAGATGTAACTGCAATATTTATTTGGTATATTAATACATTAATTTTATTAATTACATTTATATTTTTAAAATTATTTTTGTCATAATTAAATAATAAGAGTTACATAATACTATAATAGCAAAACAAAATATAATTTAAATATTTATAAGTCATATTTATATATTATTTCATCAATGAATTTTTTAAATTATTATTAAAATATTATATTAACTTTAATTCTTTAACCTTTGTCTGTTTTTGTCATTCAAATTTTTCTTCATATTTTTCAAGGGATTCGAGTAATTTTATATTTATTCCAACAATGACATTTTTAGATTATTATTATCATTATTATTTTTATTATTATATTAATTTTATTTTTTTAATAGCAAAGTAGGTTATAATAATAATAATAATAATAATAATGTATTTCCTCTAATTATTTAACCATTCACTATCTTTATTATTTATTTTTTATATTTCCTTAATTTTTTAATTTATTCATTAGTTTTAGTTAATAGTTATTCTATTCATTATTACTATTATAAAGTTTTTTAAAAAAAATATATTTTTTATTTAGTTTCATCAAATTCATATTAAAAAAATATTTATGTAATTTAGAAGTTTTTTTTACAGGGATATTCCTTTTAGCTAAAATTTTATTTTTATTATTATTATTATTATTATTATTATTTCTTTTATTATTATCTTACTTTTTATTTTTGTGAATAGCAAAAAAGATTATTATAATATCATATTTATCATAATATTTATATTTAAATAAGTAATATATGTTTTAAACATAGATATATTTGTAAAATAGATGGACAAAGGAGAGACAAATAAAAAAAATTAGGATAGATATATTTGTAAAATAGATGGACAAAGGAAAGAGAAATAAAAAAATGAAATTAGGGTTGACACATAATTTTAATTGGTAGAATTTTATAGATTTTTGTGAGGATGACACATAAGCATAAGGCTATGTGAGGATGACACATAAGCAAATGCTAGGGTTTTTAGTCTAGGGTTGTCATCATGACAACCTTAGATTTATATTAAGTAGATATTCAACTTTAGTCCCTTAAAATTTTTCTTTCAAACAATTGTCCTCTTAAATTTTTCCTAAATTTTTCCGTCCACAATTTTGGTCTCTACCTTCTATTTAGTCTAACGGAAGCTAAGGTGGCGCGCCACGTTTTATGCCACGTCATTTAAAGTCAACATTAGAAAAAAATGTAATATTGCGAGGGTTTTAAAACCTCCCTAAAATCACTGAAAAATTTAACAATTAAACACCATGATGTGAGCAAATACTTGTCTTCGTTAATTTTAATTATGGTCTATGAATACTGCTATTGATATTTTTATGCTAACATAATCACTTGTGAGATTGATTCTCACAAGTTTGAGAGAGTGGTTTTCATTTAAGCTAAACTAATCTATCATAGATGTTCTCCAAATCAAAATCTGTTCTTTCTTATTTCACCACTCCATCAATATTCATACAAATTGGTAGCTTCTTTTATTGATCTACCTACGTATAACCAAATTAACTTGTGAAAGAGTGTCTTGTTTTATTTTCCATTTAATCATCTTCTGCCTAAATTTTATTGTATGACTCTGTTTGTGTGTGTATGTATAATCAAACGTGAGTTTCTTGCATTCTCCTTTCTTCTCTACCCGTTCTTCTTCACATTCTCAACCTCTACTTAAAATTTGGGAAACTTCATGTTACTGATAAACTATTTGATAGAATGCCAGAGAAAGAATATTATGTCATCATACACGAATTTGTTGGATGGTAAGGTGTTCGATGCTGCTGTTAAACTTCATGTTGTTGTTAAACTGCTAGTAAGGTGTTCGATGGTATGTCTAAGAGACTTAGATTTAGTTAAAATGCAGTGGTTTAGGTGAAAATAATGCTGATATGAATTGAGAAGGACTTGTATTTAGTTTAACACCAACAAATTACATGTATGTCATGAAATGTTCAAAAGGAGAAAAAATTTCACTAGGCTCACTCATTCGATATGGAAACATTGAGATAAGCCTGTCCGCCGCTATCTTAAACTATGGATAAGTTAAATTACTACATATTTTCTGTTTGTTGAAATTCCCTTTTAAGATGGTGTTCTTTTAAGATGGTGTTAATTTGTAGTTGTAATTATGATGTGAATCTTTAAAAGCTAAGCACATTTTCATTATAAGAAAAACAATTGTCATTAAAAGCGACACATATAGAATTGAAGATGGGTGTATCCTTATATCCCCTTTCAAAAGCCAAGCACACTGCATTATAAGAAAAACAATGTATTTGTTGATACCATGCATATATATTACAATGTGAAACAAGAATATATTTCAATGCATATAATTATTTCTTGGTATGATTTTGATAACATTTATTTTTATATGTTAATATTATTACCATCCATTTAGGGATCAACATATGTATTTGATTTACAACTATAAGAATTTAGGCTAAAAAAATTATCTTTGATGAGTATTTATTTTTTATTTATAAACTAATCATTTAATCACATATTTATAGCAGTAACTATTTTGTTTTATTACGTCATTTATTTTATAAAATAACAGTTTTTCATTTCTCCTTTTAGAATCAACTAAAAAATATAAAGACATTTTAGATGTTGAGAGGAAAACCATTAATACCTATAAATTGATGACATAATGTTGGCTATAGTTACTTGTTTTTGTGACAAATTAATGAACAGTTGGACTCATAATATTTAGTGTATTGAGACTAAGTTGCTTATAAGAGAGAAAATATACTAACTAATCTACACAAGAGACAAGAAGGCAACACAAAACTTCACTGCAAACCAAGACTGATATGTTCAATTCAAAATATCACTCTTTAAAATAAACAAGGACATTAATAAATAGATACCAAAATCACTTTTGTTAGTTGAACAGAACCAACAATAACAACTTACTGTAACATTTTGTCAAACACATAGTGGATGAAATGGAAATACATAACTTAACAATTTAAAAATGAAATTTCAGCACTACAACTTTTATCTATGAGTTTAGAAGATTTATGGGAGAATCAAAGTTATGGAAAATGGAGTAAGTTTAAGGTTGTTTGGAAAAACAATATGAGCTGGAAGAAGAGGAAGGAACATGGGTTTGAGCAACAAGGTGAAGGAGAAAAAAAGTAAGATGAACAAGAAGAGGGTTATTATATTTAAGGAGGTTTGAAACCCCCGCAATCTAAAGAATTTTTTTACAGAATTATGTTGACTTTAAATGACGTGGCGTGCCACGTCACCTTCTGTTAAAGAAAATAGACGGCAGAGACTAAAAGTGTGGACAAAAAACTTTTGGAGGACTACTCTTTGAAGAAATTTTTTTGAAGGACTAAAATTGACTATTGAATTATTTATAGGGACGAAAAATATATTTAACCCTTGTATCTATAAGCTCTTTGGAATAGTTATAAAAACAGCTTATAGTTTAGTTTTATACATACTGAGTATACTAATCGATAGCTCTAGCACTACTGGTGGTAGGCCAATCAGAGTCGCAATCTTATGAGTGTGAGTAGTATTTAAAATGTCTCTTTCCCTTTATGACTATCCTTTTAAAATGGTCTTGGTTTGCTCCGCTTCCATAAAGCTCGTCGATTGGTCATTAAGAGTTAAGACATGTATTTTCTTGTTTTCATGAGAGCAGTTAATGGGAATCAAATCCCCTGCATCTTTGATTGAGACCGGCCATTTATGACTATTTGCATGACTTATATGGTATGCCCATGTGTGTAAAAGGTGTTAATTGGAAATGGAATATATTAAATTTGGGCCGGTCGGATCGACCTGACCCATTCAAACTATTCCAGATTGGTCCTAACCTGCGGATGACTTAAACCGGGATAGGTTATGTTAACAAGGTTCAGAACCGACC